>NC_050181.1:23347423-23462423 GCF_008315115.2 Sander lucioperca
GCTTTTAAGCCACCAACTTACTGTTGGATGGAAGTCAAAGCACAGACCAGGAGTCAGCGCTGACAGAACACTTTCTGTCTTCTTCCCTGTGGTGGTCCCTCCAGCCTTCTTCTTTGTGTTGTGACTCTTCTTCAGCTTCATCAAGTCTACAGACAGACAGACAGACAGACAGACAGACAGACAGACTTTTTCATAAAAAGAAAAGAAAATTTGACATCATTTTGAAAAGATAGAGCACATAACAAAGAAGTAACTCTCAAAAAGCTTAAATATTAGCACATTCTAATTTTTTAAATAATAAATGTGTAGCTGTGATTTAGTCTTGTTAAGTCCCTCTGTCTGGTTCTTGCCTTTGCAGTGCCAACATGACAACAATAGTACTTTTTTTTTTTTTAACGTAACAAATCAGGTGTATTGACAGAATTGTTATTGACTACATTGTTGTTTCCCTGTCCTTTAAAATGTTCCGAGCATGTTTGAGTTCAAGAATCTAAAAAGTGTCCGATGACTTCTAAATGAAATGTTAGAAAGGTGTTTCTCTTTGTGAATGAGTTACATTCCAATTCTGGTTACTTCTGGATGAATGTATACTCTTAGAGTCCATCACTGTGCACTTTAAGCTGAATTGACAATGGTAAAAGCATCGCCTGGTGCTGAGTACAGTACCTATGCAGTCGAGGCCATTGTTGCTGACAAACCACTTGCTGATCCTGCCATCTGCAGCCACAGAAAACAGAGATTCCACCTTCTCTTCTCCTGTCAGACTCAACTCCTGTTGGGTCCACCTAAGCTGCCACACTGGATCCAAGTGCCTGTTGGGACATCCACTGGGCACACACACACACACACACACACACACACACACACACACACACACACACACACACACACACAAGTAAAGAGCATTAACGTGAGTAGTAGCACCAGTAACCATTAGTTTGATGTAAGAGCTGCACTGTCCACACACAATCCTCACCTGCTGCTGATGAAACAGGCCTTGTTGTCTCGACTCTTCACGTTGTAGATAGCGATGCTGCCATCTTGCATGCCCACAGCCAGCTGACTGGGGTTATTGGATGAGAAATCCAGGGAAGTCACAGCGCTGTCACAGCGGATGACACGCTCCGGCCACTGCAGAGGTGACACGTGACAACATCTGGAATGGACAGCTGGCACTCCACACACAGGAACTAAATCCTCAGTCGACATTCTGCGTACCGCTAATGTTATTAGCCGATTGGGCTTTATCGGTTTCTATCACTATCAAAGATATGAGGCATTAGGGCCCTACTCTACCTCCTAGTTGGCTCAGTCAGCCGTTATCATCCATTGGTAAACTGATCACCCATCTGTGTCAATATTCTACGCTTACTGCGGTGCTGGAAGATGACACAGTAAGAGCGAGCGAAACTCTGCGTAAGGACTGGAGGCAGGTTGGGCTGGTGGATGAGTCAAACGAACACACACACACGACTTTCACCCGAGAGACCGGTGTTCCTGTCCTGTGTGGAACCAAATGTCAACGGTAGTATAGTCTTGCTTTGCCAGACCTTCCTCCACAGCGCTGCGGAGGAGGGTCTGGCTAGTCCACACAGCATTCCGGGATGGGAGAGAAACGTGCTCTTGTTTATTGGCATTTCTTTAAACCAATCACAATCGTCTTGGGCAGCCCTAAGCTCCGCACGGAGCCACGGTGGCAAAATAGCCTCGGGAAGGAACTTGGTTTGGTGGAACATGTGTACATTCAAAAGTTGTTTTAGTCGTGAAACAGAAAACTCAGATTGGACAGATAGTCTAGCTAGCTGTCTGGATTTACCCTGCAGAGATCTGAGGAGCAGTTAACCATAGTCCTCAGAAATCCACCGGAGTTTAAAATTCTATATGAACCATATGAATTGATGATAACAGCCTTCTGGACCTACTAGTATGTGCGGCAGGCCCCTTCTAACCCATACCTACTGTATGAGGCTCTGTAATGCACAGTGGATGGAGTGATACCATTTGAAACGGGTGATTGGAGGTAAATGAAGGTTAAAACATACATAAGTCCTACCGTGGGATTTTTGAGAGACCAGCAGCACACCAGGCCTGGTTTCTGGTTACTGGAGCCAAACTCACCATAGCCCACAGCCAGAAGGTCCTAGCAGAGAGCACAAGCAAATCTGTATAAGTGAACAGTTTCTGTCAACTGCGAAACATTTTTAATAGATACAATGTTTTTGGTAGAAAGTAGTTCCAGTGAAAACTACTGACATCATTTTCTGGGGATTATCCAGCATAACCAGAACATTGTTTCTGGTGCTGTTTCCCCCGGTTGAAGAAACAATTGACCGATCAGAGCTTTGTAAGCAGGCTTAAGAATGGGTACGTCATCTTCCTACATTTCTAGCTAGCTACCTGGCTACTACACTCATGATTAAAAAACAATAGAAATATTGGTGACGAGCATGGATGCAACTGTACGGGTTATTGTAAGACGATGTAAAGAAACAATTCTTAAATTGACATATTTCTTTAAAAAAGGTAACAGCTTTTAGCATCCACTACTGGGGAAAAAATGTGTTTTTGTGATTTAGGTGAACTACCCCTTTTAAAGAATACAGACTAACAAAAATGTTGCCATCTGCAATGACATATTGCAAACATGATTAAAGGTCCTATGACATGGTGCTCTTTGGATGTTTTTATATAGGCCTTAGTGGTCCCCTAATACTGTATCTGAAGTCTCTTTTATATAGACCTTAGTGGTCCCCTAATACTGTATCTGAAGTCTCTTTTATATAGACCTTAGTGGTCCCCTAATACTGTATCTGAAGTCTCTTTTATATAGACCTTAGTGGTCCCCTAATACTGTATCTGAAGTCTCTTTTATATAGACCTTAGTGGTCCCCTAATACTGTATCTGAAGTCTCTTTTATATAGACCTTAGTGGTCCCCTAATACTGTATCTGAAGTCTCTTTTATATAGACCTTAGTGGTCCCCTAATACTGTATCTAAAGTCTCTTTTATATAGACCTTAGTGGTCCCCTAATACTGTATCTGAAGTCTCTTTTATATAGACCTTAGTGGTCCCCTAATACTGTATCTGAAGTCTCTTTTATATAGACCTTAGTGGTCCCCTAATACTGTATCTGAAGTCTCTTTTATATAGACCTTAGTGGTCCCCTAATACTGTATCTGAAGTCTCTTTTGAATGAGCTTTACTTAGGATGTGCCATTTCTGTGTCTGTAGCTTTAAATGCTATTGAGGAGGAGAGGGGGGGGGCAAGGTGGAGGGTGGGGGTGTGGCCTTGACCAACTGCCACTTTGCTCGTTTGAGAGCCATGATGTCTCTCTCTCTCTCATGGGCAGGCCAAATTCTCTGGGCGAGCAAAGCAGAGAAAGAGGAGGTAACCTTCCTCCTTATGACGTCATAAAGGGAAGATTCCAGATTGGCCCATCTGAGCTTTCATTTTCTCAAAGGCAGAGCAGGATACCCAGGGCTCGGTTTACACCTATCACCATTTCTAGCCACTGGGGGACCATAGGCAGGCTGGGGGAACGCATATTAACGTTGAAAAACCTCATAAAGTGAAATATTCATGCCATGGGATCTATAACACTTCATTTCAATTTCCCCATGTTGCTAATATAAGTAGTGAACACCATTAAATGGACATCCTACAATAGAACTCAACAGTGACGCAGACTTTTTGAACGGCTCTGGTTCTGGAAATAAGTTTCCAAGCCAACCAGCTACGAGATGAATCGTGACCATAAAACATTTGATTCGGCACAAAAGACCATTTTGAAAACGGGGAAAAAAAGGCAAAGGTACAAGACTGTGTACAGAAACTATCATAGTCTTCAGTGGTAGCAGCTCGCTAGCTGTTCGCAGTAAACATTTCCATGGTAACAGTGAGTTCCACTTCCACCAATCAGAGACGTCCCTGTTTTGCTTAGGATATTGGGTAGTGTAGTACTTCTCCATGACATCACAAATAAAACAAGGTTGATTTCATACAGGACAGGTCTACATTACATTATGGCTAATAATCAAAATCCTCATGCAGAATATGAATAAGGGCTGCACAATATGAGAAAAATATCTAATTGCAATTATTCTGACTGATATTGCGATTGTGATATGATACACGACATTGAAGGGAATGATCATTTTTGTATCATTATTCTAATTTTCATTGAAAAATATTAAAATTAAAAAAAGTTGTATACTCTATAGTGTGATTTTTGCATATTATATTATATATTATAGTCTGTAGTATACGATTTGTAGGCCGGGACGTCTCTGCAGCACCACAATACTTCATTCAGAATGGTTTGACGCATTAGATATTGCACTAGTGGTCCATATTGCGATTTCAATAAAATTGTGATCAACTGTGAATGGGATTTTCACTGTTGAGCTCCATACAAGCTTTTTTTTTTTTTGCCGACCGCAGCAGGTGTGTCTGTGTTACCGGGTTCTTCTTGTTCCAGGCCATGCTGCTGACGCTGCTCCCTCGGCTGAGCTCACAGCTGAAAGCCCAGAGACGCACCACGGCCGGAGATCTAGGGCTCTCTGCATCCTCCTCCCTCTGCTCCCCCATCCCAGGCTTCACCGGACTCTCTGGGTCTGACACAATGACATTTATACCCACCTTTTCATTCAAATGGTTACATTTTTATCCATTAGTATCAGGGTTCAACAATAAGGGTTGCCCAATGGCCCAGGGCATGTAAATATTAGAGATGGTCCGATACCATTTTTTGCTTCCCGATACCGATTGTGATACCTGAACTTACATATCAGCCGATACCGAGTACCGATCTGATACCAGTGTGTCATATATTTTATTATGTTTTAACTGCTGTATACTGCTATCCCTGTATGGATGTGATATGATTTCCATCTTTGTTGTCGGTCTGGCTCAGGTTATACTTTTTGTGAAACATGAACAAACAAAAACACTGAATACCACCAAACTTTCTTTTATTATCCAGTTTAACAATAAACTACAGTAGATTTTCTTCGGGGCTAAATTAGGTGGTATCAGATCCGGTGCAGTACTTTCCAATACCGATACTACCATTTTAGGCAGTATCGGAGGCTTTTCCGATACTGGTATTGGTATCGGAACATCTCTAGTAAATATAACATGAACAGACAAGGGATTAAAAAAAAGGTTTCAGTCATTTTTTATCAAAGTTTTTCAATCATAAATGATGTTATCGTTCTCTTGCCCTCAACAGAGAATGCTTGTTGAATGATTTGATTTGAATGTGCTGTTGGTCAAGAATTGAGTTGGTGCTAGTGACACGCGACGTGTGACTGGCGGCTGTCTTGTTAGAACGATAAGAAGATGATGGCTGCGTACGAGCTAAAGCAAATAAGAAATGTTCAAACTCTATGACATAGTAGAAATAAGGGTCCCTAAAAATGCATGCGGTCAAACAAATTACAGACAGGAACCACTGTCTCTCCAGTAAGTTAATCATTGCAATTACATTTGATAGTTTAGTTTTTTTTAAATAATTGCCTCCACTTTCAGTATGAACATTGTTAATTGAGGCCCAATTTACTTGAGTCTTTGTTGTCATTTTAAACCACAAATAAAAATTAATTTGTATAGGGGCCCAGTAAAAACTGACTTTGGGCAAGTAGAATTGTATTTCACTTGCAAGTAAAAAAAAAAAACCTTAACCTTGAACCCTGAGTATCCATTAACACTTTATATGACCTGACCAATAGTTTGGAGGAAATACATGTGTCCAGGGGCGTCGGACTGGGGGGAAAAAGGGGACTGAGTACCCAGGGCCCTCATGTGAGGAGGGCCCAAAAATATGCTAGAATGAATAGCTGTGGATGCGGGGAGGGGCTCATAGAAAATGCCTTTCTACAGGGCCCAGAATGTTGTGCTACGCCCCTGCATGTGTCCAGAAAGCATCCTGATTCATCTGCATTAGCACTAGTAGTGTATCAGCGCTTCTGAAGTGAAAACAAAATGCCACCCATGTGATAATGAGCTGACTTTACCTTCTATTACGGGCAGCTGTCTGTAAGCAGCCAGCTGGGGTTGGAAAATGTTTCCCAGAATGCTCCTCTCCATCACTAGTAAGCAGTGTTGGAATTTCTCTGACAGCATGATCAGCTGCAAGTCTGACTCAGCGTTTAAACTGTTCCCAAGCGCCTCCACTTCTTTCAATGAGCTGGCAGCACTGGCTGAAGAGAAACACAACAAAATTATACACGCAAGGAGGGACATTACAGGAGATAAAACCCAGCCTGAAGCATTGTTACCTGTACTGTCTGTGCTGCCCACTGACACGCTCCTCTCTGCACCTCTGCCACTGTCCACAGCAGCCTCGGGACACTGAGCCCTCCCCAGTTCAGGGCTGCACAGCTTTTCATCCTGCTCAGGGCTGATCAAACTGTCATACACATCCCAGCTGGTAACAGTCGTGGCTGTGGGCATGGAAGTTATATTCACTACCACATTCCTTGTTACATTCAGTCTTATTCATTGTAGTCTGGATCTACGGAAGTATATTTCAACATTATTGAAAATATATATGTCATATCACCAAGCCCTAATTTTTTGCGTGTTACTGCTAACAAATGTCCGTGAATGGAATAGCGTGAAACCGGCAGCAGGAATGTGTATCCCCTTAACGATTTTAAGTCATCGTTTTAATTGTCTTCGTTTAGTCAATCAACTACGTGTTTGATAAGCTAATCATTTTAGCTTTACTTGCAGGCATGTATATTGTTGGGTAGTTTAATTTATTATAAAACATTGTATTTTATACACTACATGTGTTTTGTTTGCAATCTTAATTTGTAAAGTAACTAGTAACTAAAGCAGTCTGGTTAATAAAGTACAATATTTCTCTCTGAAATGTAGCGGAGTAGAAGTAGAAAGTGGCATTAAAAGAAAAGACTCAGTACAAGTACCTCAAATTTGTACTTAAATACAGTACTTGAGTAAATTAATACATTCCACCACTGCACAAAACAGAGCTAAAAGGAGAGTAAATATTGTTTAAATAGGTTATTGTCGTTGGCTTCTTGTACGCTATACCAACCTAACAATGGGAACATTTGTGAGTGTTGTGTTGTCGGCTTGTTCCGCTAACCCCCAACGTGACCATAAGAAATATGAATGAATGCAATGCAAATAATGAGTCTAACCTTTGTCCACCATGACAATGCTGTCGCTCTGGACCTGTTTGTTTTTAGTTGCTCCATTCAACGTCTGCACTGATTGATCCACATACTTATCGTTGTCCATTCTGCTCCTGCAAGCCTCAGCATACTGATTGTTTCTCTCCCTGTAACAAAACAACATGGGGAAGATGACACCAGCTGGTTAAAACCAAAGAAGAAAATAATGTACATCTTTAGATTAATGACCAACAGACATAGGTTTAATTTACGGGGGGGGGGGGTGGTTACAACCCTCCCAATAATCAAAACTGGCCATTGCAACCCCCCGCAAAGATCTAATAATAATTAGCTTTACATAATAAAGACATTTGCACCATAACTTGATGCAGAAAAGGCACACGTTGCAGAAAAAAATCACCAGAAATGAAGTGCTTGATATGCTCAACATTTCAATTTTGTTTAAAAGTGGAGATCTTTCCCAATTCTTCCCAACAGATAAAATTCACTTTTTTTTCCACAGTCACATACTGCATTAATATGCGTGTCCCAGTTCCTAAGAAAAAGACATCTCTGTCTTTTTTTTGCAGTTTAAAAAGAGTGGTGTGTCTTTCCCATGTGTATTCGGCACATAATTAGTTGGGGAAAAAAAGTAGAGTACTTCACTCACATGATAGGTTCTGCGTCATCGGCGTCTACTGACACAAAGGTGCTGGGTATGTCCAGCAGTGAAATGCTGTCTGTCTCAGAGATGTAGAGATCTATGACCTCTTTCAACATGTCTTCTGTCACCTGTTCTTTCACAGTGTCTCTTTTCCCCTGCACATCTGGCAGCGAACAAAAGATATGAAACGGAAACTTGTACCAAATACCACAGATATGTCACAAATATCTGCTATATTATATATGTATTTTAGAATGAATGTGATGAACCTGGGAAGTTGACGGGCATGTCCCGTTTGGAAAATGTATCCTCAATCTCCTCATTCATCGACTCTATGGTAGACTGGCTGGATATTCTGCTGCTTCCTAATATTGACCTGGAAAACAATGTCAGAGTACATTTTTACAAGGTGAAAATGTGTGGCAACAAAGGCACAAAATAGGATGTCAACACTAAAGATAAAATGATTATTTTCCTGCCCATCATCTCTCTAATCAAGAACTTATACACGGGAATATGATAAGGCAATTTCATTTGATTCATTGTTGATTTATATATTTAATAAAGCCACCTGTGGTAAACAAGCATATGTCTAACAAACTTGCTGTTGGTTTTCCTCAGTTTTCCTAAACCCAAGGATCCCACACACCGTCATGTCACCTCGGATCAGCTCCAGCTGTTTGACCGTCAGATCAGCTGGTGTATAGTCTCGCATAGTCTCGCATTGCCAGACCTTCCTCCACAGCGCCGTAGAGGAGGGTCTGACTACTCCACACAGCATTCCGGGATGGAAGAAAAACGTGCTCTGGTTTATTGCCATTTCTTTAAACCAATCACAATCATCTTAGGCGGTGCTAAGCGGCGGATGGAGTAACGGTGCCTTTGCACAATAGCCTCGAGAAGGAACTTGTTTTGGTGGAACATGTGTACATTCAAAAGTTGTTTTAGTCGTGCAACAAAAAACTCAGATTGGACAGATAGTCTAGCTAGCTGTCTGGATTTACCCTGCAGAGATCTGAGGAGCAGTTAACCATAGTCCTCAGAAATCCACCGGAGTTTAGAATGCCAACACAAAGAAAGAGGAAGGTAACGGACATCCGGCCGAAATAAGGGACATCTGGCGGAATTTCTGGCGGCACCTCAACAATCCCGGAAATGAAACGTCGTCGATATAGACTATATGGTGTATAACAATGAATGGTACCTGGAGAAAGGCATAGCAAAGCTCCCGGTGGCTGTTATCTGATCTGATGCGGATCCAGCGGAGATTTCATCCAGAAACAACCTGCTGGCTTTGGCCTGCGCAGCTGCTGGATCTGCATGGTGCAGCGGCTGAGGAGTGACGTCATTGCCTTCATCATCAAACACCTGCAAACAGGAGAACAATTAGCCACGTATCTCAAATATGACTGCTATATTAGCTTACTTCTACTACAAATATAGAAGGAATGGGGCACTGAGGTAATACTTGTAGCCTGTTAGTGTAAGTTACCCGAACAGCTTGTCTCTGAGTTTGAATGGCGCTCTTCTCCAGAACTTTGCTGCTACCGCCCAGGCTGAAACTTTTCCTGCTCGGGGAACCGACGACGCTGTTTGTGTCTCTTGTACTTTGGTTGACTCCATGTATGCCTGACACCGAAATATTTATTGTTCGAGAAGAGCTAGGAAACAGCAAAATAAAACAGTTAGCAGGGCTCCAGTTTGTTTATTACAGTATTTGCATTATGCAGGGCCTGAAATAGGCCTGTACTCACCAGTACTGAGGCACTTCTAATTGTTGTTAACAGTATTACAGTATTAACAGTATTATTTATAGGCTGACATTTATACAGAAATATGCTATATATCATGTATTGGGGAAAACCAAGCAAGTTTATCTAAAATCACACATTCAGCACCCCCATAGCCTATAGCCCAAATGAAATGATCCTTTGTTTCATAACCACATTTTCAGACACTGCAACATATTCAGCTGTGAGATCGGCAGTTGGATCGAATCAAGCTCCTTAGATCGAATCGTCGACTATTCAGGGTCATTCTTACGAGCAGGGTCCATAATTAAAGTTTTTGTCCACCGGCCAAAATGCCAAAAATTTTACCAGCCACTCAACAGATTAGGCTACCATTGTTTTTTGGTTGGTGAGTGAAGCAAATCTACCTGCCACTTGCATATTTTACCAGCATTTGGCTGGTAGATCATGGTGCTAATTTTTAAGCGTTTTCACGTTAAGCGTTTTAGAATGTCCCGTTCATGGGAGTGATGGCTGGTGTCAGAAGCCTTTGCAACGCAAATAGTAGCCGAGTAACAAATAAGCCTGATAACGTAAAAACTGAAGTAGCACAAATGTTTTTTTAATGGAACAAATCAACACAAACGTAGCACAAACGATTGAGAACATTTTGGGGATATTTGGACATTAATGGGGGGCTGGGTGATGTCACTGGCCAGAAAATGTAAAGTCGAATTACTTAAAACCCTTAACGGCACAAACGACAATGTTTACGGCACAAACCGGCACAGACGTAGCACAAACGAATAGCAGTGTTTTTAATAATTTTTGGATGACATGGGGGGGCAGCTTCACGCAGGTCCTCACTGCCTCGTGCCCTGACCAAACAAACTGCAAGAAGTAAGGTAACATCACACTGACCCTCTCTGAACTGACTTTTCGACTATCTCACTTCGCTGTTCAGCTCGCGTCCAACAGTAATGTTACACATGGCGTATAATTTATTCGTGAAAGTCTTGATATCGATGGCTGTATAGCTAGCTTATCTTGCTGTTAAACATACATTCAAATTAGATTTGCTGTTTGTTAACCAAACACAATGTTATTCACTTGGAATCTTGCTAGCATAACAACGTTAGCTGGTTAACGTGTAGCTCGTAACGTTAGCTGAGCCAAGACTGTATGGCTGCAGCCTGGAGCCCTCCTGTCTCATGCCCTCACGGTAGGCATGATACGGGAAGCTCCAGGGCTGCAGCTGCCATACCCGTCTCAGGACGTAACGTTATCTTAGGTCAGTCCTATTTACTGGAGCAGTGAACATTGTTTCCATTGCATAGAACCTTATGTTGACAAAATGAGTTAAGAAATGTCAACTTACGGCCTTAGAACCAGAGTACGTCTCTTCTTTCTTTCTTCTTTTGCCACAGAGGTAGACATTATTGAAGCGTTGTTGTGCCTTCCCTACTAAGTTGCCACAGCAACGGGACGCCCCGCGCCTTTCCTGCTGGGCGGTGCCGCCTGTGTGTTTTTAGACACCACATAGAAATGAACGATTAATAAATAAGGCAAAGCATTAAGGATAGCAGCTTTAAGGCTACTTGTACAGTTTATAGAAAAATAGAGAATTGCTTGTAAACCCCAGTAACTGGCAGTTGTGCAAGTGGTAGAATCTGATAAACCCCCCACAGGGACACACCACGTTAATGAACATCAATATAAAATACAAGATGTAAATGTATGTAAACATGCCAGAGTTAGCAAGAATGCTAATTTACATAGCTACGTAGTCCCTAGGCAGGTAACAGAAACGGAACATTACAAGTAACAATATATAGATACAAGTATACAATACACAAGCAGAAGAGGACATAGATGTTACTGTGTGTGAGTTAAAATTGAATTGATATTAATGATATGTGTTTGCAGTATTAATTCAGTAAGTATTAGTTAATTTGATACAGATTAGTCACAATGTGATTACAAAAAAAGAATAGAAATAATAGTAGTTTGTAAAATAATAAGCTGTTTGACAAAAAAATACTTTGATCTCTTCCTAACTGCCCTGTTTCAGACTGCTACAAAAACATGCTGCACCTGCAAGCGCTTTTATCCTTAAATATCTAAATAAAAAGAAACCAGCGATTTATACTTTAAAATCGTTATTGATAGAAGAAGCCCTGGATTTTGGACATTGAGGGAGAGCAGAGACGTCCATCAGCGGCAGCCTATATTGACTGAATCTCTGGGTATGGCACCTCTGGGAGTTTGTGAGACGAGCCAGGGCACTTAGGATATTAAACTAGATGCTAACTTCAGTGGACTAAAGCTTTTATGTGCTGTCATCATTTAAGCAGCAGTATGTGTATGGTCCATTTCTGGCAGTGAAGTCAGACAGAAGGGCAGCTAAAGGCAGCTTAGGTAAGAACTGCCATGACTGCCAGTGATGTCATGCCACTGAACTCCCAGTGGGACGGAGAGTTCAGGAAAAACCCTTTGCAGCACCACACAGATATAGATTCTGTGCATCCAGCCTACACATGATCAGAGGTAAAACGGCAAGGTGTGGCACAGAGCATATTGCAGGCAGAGAGGCAAAGCGCAGCGCAGGTTTACGTTAGGGGTGGGACAAAACATAAATATGTCAATATATCGTTGTCCTTCGTGTGCTACAAGAATAAGTACGCCAACGCCAAATATCGATATTTTAATTAATAAACTAAGGCGCTTTAAATAGATTTCCCTGCTCCCAGCGTTGCTACTTCATGGCTCCTCGAGGTGACGCCCAACACATGAATGAGGGAAACTTGAACATACAGTAAGTTAACTAGTCAAAGAGGAAGAGGTTTTCAACGGGATGGCAGACAGCAGTTTGAGGAAAATAACAGATGCCCCAGCCACATTTAAGTCCAAAGTCATAGTTGTCATAGTTGCTCTATAGTTCTGTAATTTAAATGTATAGACTGAAACACTTTTCTAACAGTTTGGACTTGCAGTGAATTACGAGAAAAAAAACTTGCACTTACTTAACCTCTAGGAATATTATTGCAGAATTTCTGTGTCGTGATATTATCGGTATTGTAAACCATGTATCGTGTCTCATATTGTGAGGTATCCTGTGATTCCCAACCCTAGTATACGTCATCATTGCTTCCGGCGCCTTGAAAGGTCAGGGGTACATCTGGAAACATTAAACATTAATTGTTCGGACATTGTTGACATTGTTGTTTGGACAGACCTGCCCCCACTGCTAAAATCCTAAAGGAAACACTGGACTTACTTTGTATTCCCTGCTGAAATAATTTGCTTTAAATGTAGACATTTACAGAGAACAGAGAGCATCAGCAGTGTGTGATCCCTGTCAGCTTTATGAGCAGCTGGTTTTATGGGTTAAATGAGGTAATGATGTGAGGTCACAGACGGGGGAGCAGGATGAGTGCTGCTGACGCTCTGTCTCACGCCAGTTAACGACCAGCCAACACTGGGGACACGGTTTCTACTGAGTTTATATGGCTGCTGTTAGGAGACACTTGAGATGAGTTATAGGTAGTCCAGAGCAGTCGTCCAGATGTCCTTGGGACACCACCACACCAACTCCTCACCATCCATAAAAAATAATGAAAGATAATTCTAAAGCCATATATTTGATTTAGTGGGCGTTTTATAGCTTATGCTTATTTTAAAACTTTTAACCCTTTCCAAAGTCCTACCATACAACTCTAGTTTTATACTTTCATCTATTTTCTTCCTCGTAAAAAACATAGCCTTAGTCTTCTCAATAGAGAATCTAAACCCCCATTTCCTTCCCCAATCCTCCACTAGGATTAAAGCTTCCTGTACCTTCTTCACGTTTTCCTTACTTAACATTCTTCCCCCTTTTCCATAGGCTACCATCATCTGCAAATAACGACCTTCCAATTCCTGGCTGAACATTACAAAAAACATCATTAATCATTATGTTGAACAGTAATGGACTAATAACACTACCTTGAGGTGTCCCATTTTCTACCAAACACCTTCTAGATGTTTCTGTCCCTATTTTCACCTGAATACTTCTATTATTTAAAAAGTCCATTACCCAGTTAAACATATTTCCCCATCGTTCATTTACAGATCGTGGAGAACTATTAACTACTATTAAGTTCTGTTGGTATTACGCCTTCTACTATATTCTTCTACTGATAATAATAATATAATTAAAGTTATTTTACTATAATTATTGCTGTAAGTGCTAATACCTCTGCTATTATTTGTTTGGATATGTTGAGAGGATAATATATGTATGAGGGTGAGAAAAACAAAAGGGGGAAAAAATCTATAACAAAATGGCAAATTGTTATTAATAAAAAGAACATCTGTGTATTGTTACTGTCAAAAATGAAAAATAAGGAGATAATGCATGTCATTAATGGATGACGCAGTGAAGCTATTTGAAACGTATTTTAAAAGTTAGATCTGTCTCTCTGGTTCCCTTCAGTGTGTCAGAGTTGGAGGCTAGTGTGGACAAGCTTGAGAAGGAGGTTGAGCAGCTGAAAGAGCAGAGGAACCAGCAGAAACAGCTGGCTGACTCCAACGCCAGACAGAGAGACATGTACAAGGTCCTGCTGACACAGAGCACCGGCTTCAGCCTGCCTACTCAAGGTGACATGAAAATAACAAATAAACATTGGCCCTTTATGGGGATTTTCTCTTGAACCATCAGTGCAATCGTGTTTATAGAAGGTTTGATGTGTGTCTGCAGGTTCGGATTCTTCATCCCACCCGGCACGTTAGGCCTTCAGTCCCAGCTACTCGCTCTACTACTCAGAGAGCTGCTGCTGCTGAGTCAGCCCAGACTGCTCAGGCTAAAGCTGCTTTAAAACAGGTACTTAAAATCATCTGCACACACTCACACTTAAATCTGCATCTTTCTCCATCTTCTGAAGTAGGATGGAAAAAAAGACATTTAGAAATTCATGTAGCTGTTCTGACTGGATGTGTTTGTGTCTGTGCATCCCCAGCTGAATGATGCCTTCACTCTGTATAAGAAGGAGAAGGCAGAGAACGACAAGATGTCAAATGAGACAAACGACAGGCTCCAGAAGCAGCTGACGGATCTTCGCTCCAGCCACGCCAAGCTGACCTCTCAGCTAGAGTTCAGCAGCAAGAGGTTTGCGAGGCTCAGCACTGCTGCTGCACCTGGCTCATATTTCAGTTGTTGGAGATTTATTTTATGTGTTTCTGTGTATGTCAGGTACGAGATGCTCCAGGACACTGTAGCAGCCTACCGCAGAGAGATCTCTGCCCTACAGGACAGGAACCAAAACCAATTCCTTCTCGAGGCTATTTTGCAGCACGCTTAGCACCGCCCAAGACAATTGTGTTTGGTTTGAAGAAATGCCAATAAACCAGATCACGTTTTTCTCCGATCCCGGAGTGCTGTGTGGACTAGCCAGACTCTCCTCCACAGCGCTGTGGAGGAAGGTCTGGCAATGCGAGACTACCACTTTCATTGTGTTGTTTTCAGCCTAACAGGCAGCAGTGTTTTTTTAGAGAAAAGGCCCCGAGAACTGACCCACTGTACACTCCCTGCTCAGCAGCAAACAGACATTTAGCAGCAAGTGTCTATAGTTATTTGACCCTGCTGTCTTGTCCAGATGTATGAGGTGCAGCACAGTCTGAAGTCCAGCCAGGCAGAGCAACAGGAGGCACTGGAGAGAGCTACCTCTGCTGTTACACTGGAGCAGAAGGCCATACAGGAAAGCCTGCTGCAGGTCCGTTAAAACACACACACACTCTCATATGCTGGTTAATATTCCCAGTCCCTACCAGTTAACATAGGTATCTTGAATTCACCTACAGTCAGAACATGAATTTTAAAGTTGTATTTACTTGTGTGGGCTCAACTGTTTCCTGTCTGTCTTCCTCTCAGACTCAAGGGCCATTCACATTGTACGCGCAAACGGCAGTGCTGCGCTATGAAACCCATTATTGTCAATGGCATGCGCGCAAAAGAACTGGCCATTTTGCGGCTGGCCGCTCTTGCGCGTGCCGCGGTCAAAGTTGAACCATGTTGAACTACATTTCATTTATGATTGATGGAAAAGCCGACATTTGGGAGTAGTGTAGGTCCGGGGGCATGCCCCTCTGAGAATTTTTTGCCCGTAATAGCCCAAATTTGGTGGCCTCTGGCACATTCTAATGCCACTATTCCATCATATACACTGATCTAAATGATTGCATTTAATGAGCTTTTCTCCTTATATATTTTTTTTATATATTGTTTTATTATTGCCTATATCTATGATCAATCAACTGACACAAGTAATGTGCACACTCGCCAACTTATGATGCGTTCAAATCAACTCAGAATTGTTGTAAGTGTGGGGGACAGAGGGCACCGACATGGAAAGTGCGCGGGACATGTCCCCCCCACGTACCCCGTGTCCGCTTCACCCTTGTGCATTACATTTATCTGACAGCTATAATTGCTAGTTACTTTTATTTTACAAAGACAACCTATGATTAGTTAAAAAGTTGATGCATAGTTAAATATTAAACTACTACTACAACAGTATATAAAAGAGTTAATGTTAGGGGGCCCTCCATAGTCTATATCCACGATGTTCCACTTCCGGGATTGCTCAGGTGCTGCCGGTAATTCCTGATGTCCCTCATTCCGTCCGGATGTCCGTTGCCTTCCGCTTTCTTTGTGTTAGAATTTTAAACTCCGGTCTATTATTGAGGACTATGGTTAACTGCTCCTCAGATCTCTGCAGGGTTAATCCAGACAGCTAGCTAGACTATTTGTCCAATCTGAGTTTTCTGTTGCACGACTAAAACAACTTTTGAACGTACACATGTTCCACCAAAACAAGTTCCTTCCCGAGGCTATTTTGCAGAGGCACCGTGGCTGTCAGGCGCTTAGTGCTGCCCAAGACGATGTGATTGGTTTAAAGTAGGGGTGTCAAACTAAACTCCCCTAAGGGCCACACTAGAAAATGAGAATCATATCAAGGGCCAGACATAGAGTTTATTGCTTTTATGTCATGGGAAAAGTCAAATATCTTTGACTGTATTATTGCATGTCTCATATAGTCTTCTCACTTACAGTTTGGTTGACAAATATGTCGAAGTAAATGGCAAAAACGTTTGGAAAAAGCATCAAAAATGTCGAAAAAAACGTTGTGTAAAGTGACAAAAATTAGGTGGGCCAAAATGTATGATGAACCTAAATGTATATAGGGGCCGGATCAAAATTAGCAAGAGGCTGGATTTAGCCCGCAGGCCTTGAGTTTGACACGTGTGGTTTAAAGAAACCGCCAATAAATCAGAGCACGTTTTTCTCCCATCCAGGAATGCTGTGTGGACTAGCCAGACCCTCCTCTGCAGCGCTGTGGAGGAAGGTCTGGCAATGCGAGACTAGGGCGTCCAGTCTACTCAAAGGATGGTGGTGTAACTAAAGACATGGACAATTAACCAATAAAAAGGTCATTTTGATTGAGTTGAAAACATCTTATAATCTTATTTATAACTTAAATTAGAAGAAATAACATAGGCCTATATTTGTAATGGAACTAAAAAAAGACTAGTCTTTAATTTAAAATATAGTCATAATCTGATATCAGGAAATAATATTCTAAACAGATATGTGAAATATGTATACAGTACTATAGATTTAGCCTTTAATGGGCAACTGTAAAATCACTACGTATCATACATTTGCGTTTCAACCAGTGACTGTTTAGCTAGCTTAATACATGAATAACATGTAAATGTAGCTCATTTACAGCTAAGATGGATATAGCTTTATATATATATATATATATATGTGTGTCCGTGTGTGTGCGTGTTCATCTGCTGAAAAGTACAGTAGTGTGATCCACTATGCAACAGGTGTGTGTGTGTGTGTGTGTGTGTGTGTGTGTGTGTGTGTGTGTGTGTGTGTGTGTGTGTGTGTGTGTGCCTGCGTGCATGTTCCCCAACAAAGAGATTACACACAATAGTGTGATCTTTTGCAGGTCTCAGCTACTGTGTGTGTGTGTGTGTGTGTGTGTGTGTGTGTGTGTGTGTGTGTGTGTGTGTGTGTGTGTGTACTGCTGAGCAGAAAACCAACAAAGAGATTGGAATTTATTTTATCAAAAAAATCTTGTCCACTTAGGTCTTCCTGCGTCTTGTGCCTGACCTGACCGGAATGGGGAAACCTGCTGTCTAAAATAACATGATGGAAAGAACATTTCTTTCTCTTTAAAAAAAATACATTCAGCAATTTGGCTTTCTTTACGTTAATGTACAGTATATCGTAATGAATTCCCTACAATGAGTCAGTATTGCCAGCTCCTCCCGTGGCGTGCGTAGGACAGCCACTTGCCGGATTGATGATGACTTCCTGGGGACCTGCTTGGAGGTGGTAGATATGGCGATTTCCACCTGCTCGACAAACAACGTTTCATTACAAAGCAAATTAGGACAGACCAGACGGCCGACCGTTGGCAGAAAAGGCAAAACTACGGCGGAATTACACGGAGCACAAACGTGACACATCTGCCGCAGCATGTCGACAGCAGAGCGCGTCCATTATAAACCTGAAGCTGCACAGACTACGGACGGAAGGCGCGCTGCTCATCTCTGTTTTTACAGCGAGAGTGGACACTAAGCGACGCACAGATCTGCTTCAGAGCTCCGTGTGTTTGGGAAAAGTGCTTTATTTGTGATTTAAATAATGGTGCTGATGATTTTATGATGTATGTATGATTTTAATGCTTTCATGGGAGTTCATCCTCTTTCTATGGGAGCTCAGCTCCTTCTGGCTCCCACGTAATTCGAACCCTGACTGCAGTGGAAGGCGTGAGCTCGCCCGCTCCAAATGTACCCAAACAGTGAGGCACAGTCGTAGCTCATCCAGTAAAAAAGTTTCTGCAGGTTAGCTGCCCAATAATATCGTCTGAAGTTAGGGAGTGCCAGACCCCCCTCAGACTTAGGGGACTGTAGTATGGCCTTGTGGATCCTACAGGTCTACACAGAAATTTAGATAGCGCTCTGTCCAGCTTGTCAAAAAAAGATTTAGAGATGAGATCCGGGATGTGCTGAAAACAAATTTACCCGGCCTACAAGGGAGAGTGGTAGGACCGACCAGCGGTCAAAATTGCTTAACGGCTTTTTCGACCAGGGTTAAGAATTTTTTTACGGAACATTCAATATAACCCCCCAAAAAGCGAAATCCGTCCTCAGCCCACTTGAATGACGACAACGAGCATGGGAGCTGCTTAGCCAGAGAGTTTATCGTTAGGCGCTCGCTTTTCTGGTAGTTGAGCTTATATTTTATTATTTTAACAATTGCTGTGGACCTCATATGAGCTGTCAGGGTTTCCATGAAATCCAGTGCGTACCTGTACAGAAGCTGCAGCTGACTGGACATCGGCCAGTGTCAACTGCAGCTCCACCATCGTTTTGCTGGTCTCTTCCAGCTTCTCCTTCAGATCCTTCACATCTTCTGCAAACACACACACACACACACACACACACACACACACACACAAAGAACTTAAAACCTGAATCGGGGGTCTAAGGATAGAGGGTGTTGTATGCTGTACAGATTGTAAAGCCCTTTGAGGCATATTTGTGATATAATATTTATAACATATATATTTGTGAGGTGGGAGTAAGTCACACATGGGCAAGTCACAAGCAAGTCCAAGTCATTTTTTGTGACAATCAAGCAAGTCACAAGTCAAGTCAAACAAAAGTTTCCATTTTTAAACAAGCTAAAGACAGTGGTTATGAACTGCTGGAGATTTATTTGTATTGTTTATTACTAAATATTCAAGACATTGCCTCCAAGCCACATACATCTCAACAGTTTAAATTACAGATAAAAAAGCACAGCCTAAAACTGATATTAGGCCAACAATAAATCAACATGCATATTTGTTCAATATGCCTCAAACATGACATCAAATCATGAAATTCATTCAAAGAATTCAAGTATAATGGTTTCTAAGTCAAATAATATTCTTCAAACATGCCTCACTTTTATGGGTCAGAAACACATGCTTTTCTTCTCTTAAAGAAAAAAACTTATTCTTTAAGAGTTGCTGAATCCCACCACTTTTGCGTAATTTGGAGAGATTGACGGAGTGTATTTATCAGCTTTATATAGCTGACAGTGGACTGATCTACGTTTCTCCCTGATGGAGTCACATAAAAACAGTCTTGTGACATGACATAACAATACATCAATAAAACACTGCCAGCAGTGGACTGCAAAACATGCCTCCCCTTCGGGAGACACATTCAAACAGTCCTGATTCATTGTGAAGTTTCCAAATTTATCCTAAGGAGCTGAGGGTGGTTCCTCAAATGACATCTCTCCCAGGATTTAGGACACACCTCTGAATTCAGGTTTACTCTCGTGGCAGACAAAGGTAGTGCCAATTCAATTCAAGTTTAGAGAGATATGCATTTTCTTTGTTCTGATCAGTCTGGCCCAGCAGGGAGTGGCTCCCCAAAATGCCAAGACAACAGTTACCTTTCCTGTGAGGACAGTGAGTCTTTTCTCCAGTATGCAAATTGACAGTCATGACCTAATCAATTATTAGAAGGTTAGGTTGGGGCATGTCAAATGTTGATTAGTGTAGTTATTTGATCTGGCTGCAGAGTCCATTATGTACATTTTAAAGCAGCCATATTATGCTCATTTTCAGGTTCATAATTGTATTTTAAGGTTGTACCAGAATAGGTTTACATGGTTTAATTTTCAAAAAACACCATATTTTTGTTGTACTGCAGCGCTCTCTCTCACTGCTGCAGCTCCTCTTTTCACCTGGTCTCTGTTTTAGCTACAGAGTGAGACCTCTTTTCTTCTTCTTCTTCTGTACTATCTTTGATTGCACTGCACATGCCCAGTAGCTCAGATGTAGATCATGTCAGCTAGCTAGCTCCATAGACAGTAAAAGAAAGGCTGTTTCTACAACTTCGTTCAGTTACAAGGCAGGATTAGCTGGGAGACTTCTAAATGAGGGCGCACATGTAAGTAGTTCTTTTGTAGATTATGGTGAACTTGTGTGTGTTGTAGCAGTGCTTTGCTACTGAGAACGAGGTAGCATGCTAGCGTTAGCATGCTAACGCTACGAGCTAATGGTTGCGGTTAGCCTGCTCGTTTCGGCTTGTGACGTCACAAGCCGTGCTGATTTTGAACAGCTCACCCAGAGACTGAAGGCAGTACACATTCAGAAACCATATCTCACTCTAAACAGCATGGGTGGATTTTTTTCAAAGTTTGTGTGTGTGTGGAAGCACCAGAGACACAACATAACACCCCAAATCCCAGAAAAAGTGATTTTTTCATAATATGGGCACTTTAACCAAGGGGACATTGTTTTCATAACATTAAGCATGGTTTGAACTTTTTTATAATCAACAAACAACATGTCCAGAGATAGAAGCCTGTGTGAACGACTGATTTAGTGACACAAATAAGACAGAAGTGCTTATAACTTTATGTTACTGCAGCTTTCACAACTGTTGATACAGGGGGCAGCCATGTTGGATTTTGAACTCGGGCTACTGCGAGGTTGTCCGGTCATAAATTGTTACGAGGTTTACCAGTTTACCAGTAAACGCAACATTTTGTCCCGTCTGTGTTGTTTTTCAGACAACAGCAGTGACCACTGCTAGTTTGAGTCTTTTAGCTCATAGCTTTAGCGGCAGACTGTTGTACGTCCCGCTGTTGGAATCCGCTACAGTGAAATACAGTCACACTACACCATTTAGCTGTCAGCATTTTAGCCGTGTTTAATCCAGTTACTATTGTAGCTAACGGTAGGCTAACGTTAGCTGCTGTGTAACGTGTTATTAGTGTTTACTAGCGTGACATGCAGCAATGTTTCTGTTGCCTCTAACGTCTGTTTTGGAGCATCAGAGCGCAACGCAGACATTTAAGTGGCACCGTAATCTGCGTTGCTATTTTGTCCGGTAGATAGTACCGGGCATGCGCCGTTAACGTGAACAGAAAATTGCATTTCCTGTATCTTTTCACAGCAAACATGCATGTTTGGAAAGCGGTCGCACAACAGCTGAAATGGCATACTCCTTACATAGTATACTTGTACTTCACTTCATAGTATACTTCAACAAAGGAGGAATGTAGCACAATATGGATGTGAAAGCAGTTATAATTAGCATATGTGACAATAAAATTAGTTTTGGTTAAAATCAACTAATAATCGTGATAATTATAGTGATCAAAATAATCGTGATTATCATTTTGGCCATTATCGTGCAGCCCTACGTACACCACAAGAATCCAACCGATTTTGGGCCCTATCCCCTATTTGCTCGGAAGTCCATCCAGGCCACACTGATTTCATATCGCAGATTTTAAACGTTCAATACGTTTATGAATATATATAATGAATTGGGAGAAATAATCTAGTGCACTGGATAGTAAATTGGGAGGAATATCAAACATGGATAATGTTGTTTTGGCTTAGCTACTAGAGTTGAGCCGGATACTCGGCTGAAACGAGTATCCGGTACGGATAAACGAGTAGTAGTAGTACGAGTAGCCTATTATACGAGTAATACGAGTCAATATATGTGCTCGGATTGAATAAAAATCCTCATTGGATAGCTGACTGTGTCTGCGTTCTGTGATAGGCTAGTCGTCACAGCGCCCCTCCCCTACACACACATGCAGATGTATTGCGTTGTTGTGTCCCGCTCTGCTCACTCACACACACACAGAACATCTCTCTCTCTCCCTCAGGTTCGCCGGTCTTTTCCGTTAACGTTTAGGGTTTTTTCAGCTTCAGGTTTGTTTTTTACTTCGGTTTGTAGTACTTACTTATTAACCAGTAGAGTTCTGGTAAACGTGGGGTTTGTTCAGACGTGGTGCTTGGTAGAATGCGACTCGCGTTGCGTCTCTGCCTGTCGGAGATTTTTTTCTTCTTTTTTAAACCGTCAGCTGGCTCTAAACAGATCTGAAAAACAGCGTCGGACTATTTGATCCATAGAACACAGTCCCCCCCGCCCCCCCCCTCTCTCTCTTTCTCTCTCTCTCTGTCTCTCTCTTACTCTCTCTCTCACACACACACACACACACACACACATACCTGGTGTGGAAATAAAAAAAAATTTAAAAAAATCACACTGATCATAAAAAAATTAAAAGTTAAAAAAAGAAAGTTATGTTGACTATGAAAACTCTTGTTCATTACATTGTACTTCATAATTGCAACCGCATGTGTTGTATTCATTGTTCTTGTTCTGTATATAGTTTGTTTGTTATCGTGATCAAAACCATTGATCTGAAGCTCAATGCTGATGCTGTCATGTAAATAGTTTTCTAATCAGCAATAAATATAACAATTTCTGATCAACCCATATCAATTGCATGCTTAAAATAACATACCAGTTAAAGCCCCGCCCATTTCAAGACAAACCGACCCACTTCCGGGTTAAATCCCGCCCACTCCCGGGTTGGCCCCGCCCAGTCCGAGTACAGATACAGATACAGATAATTCATATGGTTAACAGATACAGATACAGATAATGCTGTACTCGCTCATCCCTATTAGCTACCATCCTGGGAAACATATATGATCTATTTACAATTGAATTGTCCTTGACAAATATACTGGATAGACGGTAGCTTAAGGATGGCACATAAATAAATAATTGAATTAAGGAAATGATGGAATAGTACCTTAACCAACTGATTGATCGGCAAATGTTTTTTTGATTTTAACAATGTTTTCTGTTATAGGGTTGTATGGTTGAATATTGAGAAACGATAGATTGAAAACACTTTGATAAGGGTTATTTTTGTAATTAAAGATGTAAAGTTATGGACATTTAAAAAAGGGTAACACCCGAAAAGCATTTTGCTTCCTCCTACTCCCTTTTGGACAACATTATTTATTTAAGAGTATTTATTTATTTTGCTTTTTCTTTTTTCATATATACTATTTTTGTGTCTTGTATTTTAAGTTTTTTTGTTTATTTTCTTTCTATGTTGTTCGAAATAAACCATTCATTCATGTCGGCACACAGAAATGAAACAGATCTTGTCAGACTCTAGGTAGGACAACATTCCAAAATGTCAGTTTATTAATAATATTGTATATCTAAAAGGGACAGGGATATTTTAATTAAGCAGACCAGTCATTGGGATCTTTATTGTTGAGTTGTTGTAGCTGATGTTGATGTGAGAGGTGATGAGGTTCAAGCTATTTGTGCTGCCCTGATCCTCTGAATGGTGGCTAGAGGGAAGATTAGGAAATAGAAAGAAATGTCATTAGTGGCTAGATTTGCCACTAATTCCCGTACACATTTCCCACAAAATCCTCTTTTGCCAGTCCAGAGTTGGAGCCTCATATTGTTCCCACTAGGCCTGGATGAGGGACTGTTCAGGAGACCTGAATTCCCCTACTCTAAGATCACTTACATCAGAACAGCGGCCAGTGCTTACAGTTTAGTATGAACCACGCACCTAAAACATAAATAATAATGAAGTTATTTTGACATCCAGCAGCTTTGTGCTGTTATCTTTGGTCAATTAAATACTGATTGCGTAAAAGTTTGGCTCAATGTGTGCATGACTTATTTCATTCCAGCTAATGCTGTTTGTCTCAATACTCTCGTATACACAAATAATGCCGTGTAAAGACACATCTGCGTCTGAACCTGCGTAAACCTGAGCTTTTGCCTTGGTTTTAAGTAGCTTTTCTAAATAATAGTATAATCTTGGCTCAGCATTTGCATAACCATAAACTATTGTAATATTGTTCAGGTTATAATATGAGCGGAAACTGAAATAGTCCGGCAGAACGTCCCAGGAATATTGTTTTGCAGTTATTCCCTGAGTTGAGGCTTTTACCTGTCTTATCACATTTACTATTAATAGCACATTGATGATCTATGGTCAGTGCAGTGTCTGTGTTAAGTGTAGACGTGTTTGCATAACTGACAACTCTCCTGCTTTTACTAATGGCCTTCAAATATGGTACTACTACAAATATGCTCCCATTATTTTATTACCCCCAGGAAACTCCGGTGTGTTATTCCCAACATGCAAAGTAATTAAAAAACCAAATATGAATTGATCAGTTTATGGATCAACAGGTCTTCCTGTGTGTCTGGCAGATTAGACTCTTTAACTTCGTTCACCGACCAAGAGAAGAAAAAATTAATGAAGTGCTCCTTCGGAAACTGCTACTCCATTCGGTCAACATATGGCGCTTTTCCATTACATGGTACCTGCTCGACTCGCCTCGACTCTACTCGCCTTTTTTGGTTTTCCATTACGAAAAAAAGTACCTGGTACCTGCTAACAGGTACTTTTTTTAGTACCTTCTCAGTCGAGGTTCCAAGCGAGCTGAGGCGAGCCGAAAAGGTGACGTGAAAGCGACAGACGGGGGTGTCCTGAACAAACCCGCTATTTTTAAACAGTTTAGCCACCTGTTTGTTTTTTTGCTGCCTCCAGCTTCTTCTGAAATAAAATGTGTCTTCTGGCAACAACACACACCTTCCACGTTCTGTGTGTGTGTGTCGCGTTAGGTCACGGCAGTTTACTACGGCGCCGCTTGTTTACAGTTCTGCAGAGGCTCCAGGCAGAACTTTCGCCGCATCCTACGTACCTACACACATGCTGGCTCCACGCACACACCAGCTGACAAATGTATACATCAGGCCACATATTACATAGGCTACGGTGAAAGCTCTGCGTGGAGCCTCCACAGAACTGTAAAACAAGCTCAAGTGGCCTGATGTTATACTTGTGCGCTGGTGTGTGCGTCGAGCCGGCAAGACGACCAGCCACGCTGAGGCGGTACTAAAATCTGCAACGGAAAACGGACGCACAGTGTGTCGAGCAGAGTCGAGGCGAGTCGAGCAGGTACCATGTAATGGAAAAACGCCATTAGTGTGAGACATCAAACAATTTTCAAACGTGTTATTTCCGGTGTTGTAAAAATGATATTGTCAGTGTTCTGTAGTGTGAGCAGTAGTGTGTAATAGAGGTGTGAATCTTCACTGATCTCCCGATTCGATTACGATTATCATGTCTTCGATTCGATATCACGATGCGTCAAATACATTTTTCTATTAAAGCCATATAGGATATTTAATTCATAGCTTTTCAAGCTTCAAAAACAAAATATTCTGCAGTGCTCTAATACTAAATAAATTGGATACATAAAACTACAGCACTGAGCACATGGCACTTCCTGAATGTGCAAAACATAACAGAATATGTAAACAGAAAGGTTGTTAGGCATACATTAAATTGTAAACAGAAATAATCGATTATGGCCTGGCCGATTATCGATGCAGCATCGTCCACGTCCACGGTTCGATGCATCGATTATTTGATTAATTTCTACACCTCTAGTGTGTAAGCATTCAAATGAGAGGCGCCATTCATCTTTTGTTGCCCGTACGAAACCATACTGTAGCTTCAGGGACAATTAATACCAGGTAAATGTAAAAGCCTGTGATCAGACGTTCACATCCAGATCACGTGTCCAGATATAGATTGCAGGTTAATACCAAATGGAATATGGGCGATGGATGAAAGTATGAAAAGTGTAAAGCAAAAAAATAGCTATAGATAGGCTGTAATCACATAAAGGTCAGCAGACGTTCACGCTATAAACCTATCATTGTTTTCACTTTAAAGATGAATAATATGTACATAGCACAATTGTATCCTGTTACAATGTACCCAGATTTTGCTGAACCTGTCTAGTACGACTCCTGAAACCACCCAATTTCGAAACCGAGAGAATTCCAGGCAGGCCGTCTGAATACTGTCTGAGCGTGTTTTGAGACTCCTTCATCCATGGCGAAGTACAAAATTCCACACTGTCCCCAACCCTTATTAGCAGGTCAGAAATGTTAAGCAGTTTCCTTGTTTTTCCCCCCCCCCCCCCCATTGCACAGCAGGTCATTCTAATCCCTGCAGGTTTAAGTTACACTCCACGTAAATAGAGAGGCTTCGAACACATTTGTGTCCTGTCTCAGACCAACAGTTCTTTAGTTTTTTTGTTTGGGTTGCATTCATTGGATGAATAAAGTGTAAATAATACCATTTTGTTAAATGTGTTTTGTTGTTTAACCTGGGGTCGTTAAACAACAAAACACAGCTGCTAAAGGTTAACCTAGCCTGTGATGTTAATCCCCCTGTCTTGTTTGCCTATGCATTGTGTTTAACGTGACAATGAGACTAACTTGCCTGGATGAGAGTATGTATTTTCATATTATAGAGGGTATAGTTTGTGCTGTGTTAAACTGACTCACCCAGAATCTTTTTTATTTTTTTTATTTTTATTAACCTTTATTTTACCAGGAAATAATCCCATTGAGATTCAGAATCTCTTTTTCAAGGGAGTCCTGGCCAAGACAGCAGTATAATAGTTCCATATTAAAATATACAGTGAAAAACAGAAAAACACAGTTGGCAATTTAAAGGAACACGCCGACTTATTGGGACTTTAGCTAATTCACCGTAATCCCCAGAGTTAGACAAGCCCATACATACCCATCTCATCTCCGTGCGTGTTGTAACTCTATCTGATGCCCCCAGCGCTAGCTAAGTCTAGCACGGATCCTGGAGGTAACCGGTTCCAACTAGCCTACTACTCTGAATAAGTGACAAAATAACGCCAACATGTTCCTGTTTACATGTTGTACAGGGTGTACAAATAACAAGGTCATATGAGAGACAGCCATCTTCTAACCGTATACATACTGGGAACTATATTCTCAGAAAGGTCAAGCACTGCTACTTGGGCGGAGTGATTTGCTAGCAGCACCTGAAGCCCTGTGGTGAGGAGCAGAGAGTTCACCTGGAGTTCGCTCAGAGTTGGAATAATAGAGTCAACAATTACTAGATAGTAAAAGTATAGTGACCTTGTTATTTGTACACCCTGTGACTATAAAAATCACAACATGTAAACAGGAACATGTTGGCGTTATTTTGTCACTTATTGGGAGCAGTAGGCTAGCTAGCGCTGGAGGCGTCAGACAGAGTTACGAGAGTATGTACACAGAGATGAGAAGGGTATGTATCGACTTGTCTAATGCCGCCTTCACACTGGCAGTTGAAATCAGCTCCGATACGGCTTCGAAACGACCGGAAGTCATTCATTTCCTATGGAGATTCGCAGACTGTATGCGAATGGGTCCGAATGAGTGCGGTGCGAACTCTTGCGAAAGGCTACGGACGGTTCCTATCCGACAATTCCAGCGTTGCTATGGTACTGATAAACAAACTTGCTAATGCTAATTAGTTAGCTAGCAAAAGACATCGAACTATTGACATTATACCGCTATATCACATTTAACCGACGTGACATGTCAACGTCCTGGGCAACTTTTCTCCACGCAGCAGCCTTTATATTTATATCTGTTTAAGAGAGGTCATAGAGAATCGTACATTCAGACACTTATCAGTCGTTCTAGTCTCTCTGCCATTTTTGTGAGTCGCTTCCGAAGCTTTTCAATGGTGTAGTACGACGTCCGCTGGAGGCGTATTGCGTATTACGGAGCTGATTTCAACTGCCAGTGCGAAGGCGGCATAACTCTGGGGGTTACTGTGAATAAGCTAAAGTCCCAGTAAGTCGGCATGTTCCTTTAACATCATCTCAACATAATCATCAGCAGCGCTCAGTAACAGCACATGTGCATTTAGTACTCAAATAGTCCTTTGTCCTAGTTTTAAACTGTGTCATTGTTGGTAGGTAGTCTAATTTAAGATGATTCTGCAATTTATAACCATATAATCTGCATGGTTTCGCTGCTTGCTCTGGTGACCACGACCACATAGCTTCGAATCCAGCCCCGCTCGTCCTCGTTGTTGTAGTTCAGGTTTTAAAAGGTGTATTTACAAAAGTTTGTCTTGTGGAAAAAAACAAGAAAGGCAAAGTCTTTTCCATCCGAAACTTTCTTTCTCTCAGTGTTTGCCCACGTGGCAGCGTCTGGTTTGCAGCCTTCAGCCTGCAGCGTGACGCCTCCCGAAGACTGTCTCCCACCAAAGACAATCTCTCAATGAATCTCCCTCAACACCTGCCGCAATGGCTAAATCAGATCACACAAACACCCCCCCCCCCCCTTCCCTCATATGACGTGCCTATTCCTATCAGCTCACTACTCCTGGTGTAACAATTACCATAACTAATGATCATAAACGTGGCTAATTAAAAGCTGATAACCCCTCAATGGTGAATATTCCATGTCAGTGCCATGTTGGTGTGTGAACTGAGGTCAGCGACCAGGCACATTCGGTCTCTGAGGACTGAGGCAGCTCCTAAAGCCAAGACAGTTTCAATCACACACTCAAGACAACAAAAATATTTAATCTTGCAAATTGCCCTTCTACACACACACACACACAAACACACACACACACACACACACACACACACACACACACACTTTGGTCTCTCTCTCTCTTCATCTCATTTATTGATTGTTATAATTAAGTAGGTTGTATTTAGGGCATTTGAGATGAAGTCATATCCATCTTTTAGCTTGTCTGTCTCAAGTGAAGACAAGGGCAGCTAAGTTTGCTTGAACATAAATCTCATACAAATAATTTTTATCTATTGATGATCCAAATAATGGATCAAATTTATAGTGCTAAACACGTACTGTATTTCTGTAGTGGATGCCCGGGAAATGAATATCTTCTTATTTGACTCAGGCAGGGTAAGACTAGGCCAGACTGTACTTTAAATAATTAAATCTAGTCTTTATTACAGAACTATATGTTTTATCACAATTAGATTTTGTGTCTTATATAGAATAAAAATGGACCATACTTACTAGGGGTGTGCAAAAAAATCGATTCACATTCGTATCGTGATTCAAGCTCTACCGATTCAAAATCGGTTCATAGAATTCCAAAAATCGATTCATATTTTTTTTTTTTTTTGTAATGGCGTGTACACTATTGTCCTGAAATGAGTTTAGCTTGCCATTATTCCCATAGATGGCGCTGCGTCGAAATTCACACTGACGCCTGGGCGCTCTTGTCATAATCAGAAGAAGAACGAGTGCAGCGGAAGTAGTTTAGTCGGCGCAAACAATGGCAAACCTCACAGAAAGAATTATTCAACCTGCTCCATCCTCATTGAAGGCGAGAGTTTGGGCACATTTCGGCTTTTATAACCTCAAGGGGAAGACGGAACTTGATAGGAATCATGCTATATGCAGGCTTTGCAAAGCGAAAGTTAATTATTTTGGAAATGCCACAAACTCGAGAACTCACATGGTTTGCCATCACCCAGAGATTAACATTAAAGACGTGGACGAACAACAACCTAAAGTACCTAACATGCCAGTCAACCAATGCACTCTCTTTCAATGCTCTAAACTCCCACCGAACTCTGAACAAAAAGTTTTTTTTATTTAACAGTTTTATTTTATACTTGAATTAAATGTATTTGAAAGCTGGCCAAAGCTTGGCACTTTGAAGTTTTTATTTTTGTATGAAGACATATAAAGTAATATCAAACTACATTTAATTTGTTGTTTCTTTTCTTTTAAATTGTATGTCTACTGCAATCACATGGGAAAAGTAACTACATTTACATACTGTGAATCGTTTTTTTAATCTTGAGCCTAAAAATCGATATTGAATCGTGTTATGTCTGTTATATCGTGCACCTCTAATACTTACCACCATAATATGGCCAATCAAAGAAATCAACAACAACTTGTAGAAAAATAATCAATGAATGTGTTGCCCAGTAACAAACATTAGTACACAAAAGTTAAGTTTGAAAATGTAGACTCACTTTAAAAATGTCAATGTGGGGAAAAACCTCCCAGTGTCTTTTATACTAATAAAGCAGCAGACCAGAATAAAGTTTCACACACTTTCCATCACATCGATATAGGACTTAATTCCTCAGTTCCTCTCCAGTGACCTTTGTCCCATGTGTTTCTACGTATCCGTACAGAGTGAGGGCCCCAAAGTGACTGTTAGTACTTAAAAGCACTAACTAGCCTGATTCCCCACTTAAGACTCTTAACATAGTTTGAGGATCAGGATTGTAAGAAATGCTAATTCTAATTCCAACATTTTAACAATTCGTGCCTAGGGCCTCTGTACTTGTTAAAGGGGCGCTATGTAGTTTGGGCCATTTCTTTCGCTTTTTGCTCGCAGGTTTCTCTATAGAGCTCCAACTACAGCTTTGAAATAGATATTTGGCAACGCTGTCGTAAAAACTCGTTGGCGACTCTCCTCCCTCCCATCTTCTCCCTCTGGTCATGTGCATTTGTTTTCAAAGAAGCCGGTGAACGCACGGAGCCATGTCCACTGAGGTTTTTCTCGAAATATTACCCTTGATCCGTAACGTTATTCTTTTTTCCTACAACGGCCTTAGAACGCTGTCGGAGCAGAAGCAACTTGCGTTTGCCAACATCAAGCTGACAAGAAACTCTGTGGCAACAGCAAGAACGCCAGGTCAGCATCGGATTTGCAGGCTTCTGTTTGTCTCAGTTCTCGCCATTCTGAAAACACAGGTCCAATATTTACTCGTGTCTGACTCCTCGCTCGGTCAGTCTGCCGTTTCCTCTTTCTCTGTTCCTCCGACAATGCTTTCCTAGCTTTCTGCTTCTTTTTTGTCGGCTCAGTGTATGTGTGCAGTACCGTGAAGCAATTCGTTATATCGCGAGACCTGATATCATGCGATACTTCCTGACACTGAGGCCGCCGGCCCAAAGTTGCAAGGGTGGTTTTTCAGCTCACAGGTCCTAGGGGGGAGGCGAGACAACCACCATTCAACCCAAAAAATAATAATATAACCATTCCAATGACTCCGAAGCTGTTCAGTTAAGGTAAATTAAGCTAAGAAAAACTGCATAGTTCCCCTTTAATTTGTTAATTGATGTAAGTGCAGTTTAATACAGCAACAGAGAGACACTAAACAATGGTACTGTTCTTCAGAAAGTCAAGGCCTGACAGAAGCATTTATTGATTGTTTCGACGGAAGGGAAAGGACAATTGTTGATTGAAGGAAAATATGTCTTTCGGGTTTTTTTGTTGAAATACTTAATCAAATAATTAAAAACACCTGTATAGTTTTTGTAAAGTGGAATGCTAATTACGCCCCTAGTCTGCTGGATGAGTCAATGTTTTGCAAGCTATAACAACTGTATCAGGATGAGTGGATGAGTCAAACAAACACAGGACTTTCACCCAGGTGACCGGGGATTGTATCCCGTGTGTGTGTAAAGGTAAACAGATTTTTTTTAAAACTTTACAGACAAACAGAACTACATCATGTTCTGCGTCACGCGCATAACCGGAAGAGAAGTAACGTAACAGATGTACAAATTTGAACACAAACCACAATCTTTTTCTAAACATAACTAAGTAGTTTTGGGGCCTCAACGTAACCCAACTATGACCGCTTCACAACGTTAAAGACGTGTTTAAAACTGCGACCGTTAATGTTCACTGGTTTGGATATGACGGAAAACGCTCCTTTGGGTCGTATTTCCTGCTACCGCTAGGGGCGCTAATTTAGGAAACTTTTCTGTGGGTCGTTAGCCTGATGTCGTCATACTCAGATTCTAGTCAGAATTTGAGTCCGATACTTGATCTGATCCATTGGACTGTGATTATGGGGCGTGTTTAAACCGAACCAGGAAAGAAAATGCCTCTGTACTCAATTGGATAGACCTACAACCAATCAGAGCGCCCCATCTTTTTAGCCACCATTGGGGCCAGCTGATAAATTAAACTTTTGCCGAATCCCGTAGGAAGGACGGCAAAAACATCTTTCCGATCGACAAATGCCTTGATCGTGGTTCTCTGTTACGCTTCTAAAATGAATCGATATCTTCTATAACAGACGCGATGGCGGAATTTACACATCTCAATTCTCCAGCAGCAGCCATCTTTGTTGTAAACGAATTCAACCCAAGCTCTGGTTCGAGGATAGTCCCTCCACAACGGATCAAGTCCAGACCGAACTTCCCGACTTCAAATGTTGTGGCTAAGTTCGACTGGCATCCAGGCTAGTGGATTGTATTAGAGGGAAGGAATAAACAACCTACTGTTTATCGTTGTATGGTTTGGAGGACTTATTGCTATGTTGTGTTTACACCTCTTTTTTTTGGCCTTTTGTAGTTTCCAAAGGGAAAGGGATTCATCAGACCGTGACCCTCAGCACGCACCGGGGTGGTTTTCGACTGTGGAGCAGCAAGTCTTAGACCACGGTTATCTGCTGGAAAATAATGGATTGCTACCTCCAGTTTTGGGAGTGAGTCACTCAGCTGCCCCAAGTGAAGGAGCAGTTCAAGTGTCTCACTGTCATGATGGCAAAATGCTGTTTTAAAACGTTCTATTTATTACATTTGTAATGTAATCATGTATGCCTTAAACCAGCTTAATAATGTCTTTAACTGGTTTTAGGCAGAGAACAGATTTGACCTAAAAAAGTATTAAAGCAGCCTTTTCAAACCCACAATGTGCGTGGATTGTAACTAAGTACATCTACTCAAGCACTGTACTTAAGTACACATTTGAGGTACTTGTACTTGACTTGAGTCTTTTCTTTTCATGCCACTTTCTACTTCTACTCCACTACATGTCAGTACTGTTTACTCCATTACATTCATCTGACAGCTTTAGTTACTAGTTACTTTACAAATTAAGATTTTTGCACATCAAATGCATGTGTTTAATTCATATTTTTTATTGTAAATTAAACTACCCAACAATATATAGGCCTACATACAGCTAAAATGATTAGCTGATTAAACACTTAGTTGATTGACAGATCTGTTTTTCCAGTTTCTAAAATGGGAGGATTTCTCTGCATTCAGTATTTTTACTTTAAGTACATTTTCCTGATGATACTTACATACTTTTACTTAGTAACATTTTCGATGCAGGACTTTTACTTGTAACAGAGTATTTCTACAGTGTGGTATTAGTACTTTTACTTAAGTAAAGGATCTGAATACTTCTTCCACCACTGATACAGTAATTACAGATCGTACTCTGTCCCCAAGACCTCCAATCCCGTGGGATTAGGGTATATATTCAGGATCAGCTTTGATATTTGTCTGTCCACGGCAGTTACTCATTACTTTGCAGATTTAGATTTGACATTTAACATTAAGTGATTATGGCTGTTCATAATTCAAAACATTCTTGTAGCCTATTTTCTTCCTTTTTTTCTTCTTCAACTCTCTGAAAAACTAGCCTAGAAATCTAGACGCACCCTAGCGGCAGCCAATGTAATGTGTGGGTCTGGCTTGTCAGGCTACTGAAAAACATGAACATGCCCCAAACTGGAGATATAATGTTTTCATCCAAGAGCAAAACTAAACACTCTTCCTCGTCACTATTAGCAGCTACCATTGAGTACACTGAGGTGTGCTCTTTTTCCTAGGTTTGAGGGAAGTTTATGTTCTACTGATGAATATTTTACAGGCTGATTATTTTTAGACTCAGTATTAATACAGATGCTGAATCTGAAAAGGGTCAATTCATTTTTACGGTCTATCGCATCCATGTAAATAACATAAATAAATCATGCCAGTGACAACAAGGACACATCAACGGCTTGTGTTTAGTAGCCTGATAGCTGAAGGAATAAACAAATTTGCATAAGAATTTGTTTACCTTGCAGGCACATAATGCCAGGCAGGCACATACAGTGAACTAAAAGTAAAAATATTCAGTCAAGATCACATTAAATAATAATACTTAATAATTTCATCACAAGTTAATTGAATAAATAAAGAATAGGCCTATATAGAAGGTGTGTGTGTGTGTGTGTGTGTGTGTGTGTGTGTGTGTGTGTGTGTGTGTGTGTGTCAGAGAGAGAGAGAGCGAGAGAAAGAAAGAAAGAGAGAGATGAGTCAGTCAGACGGACCTACAATAGGGTAGTTATGGCACCTGCACTGCTCCCATTGAAGTGGGAAAGATAGCGGAACACAGGCTGCAGGATTGTCCAGGTAAACCAAAGATGGTCCTGATGAGAGTGATGCTGTCGGTGTCCCTCTGCCTGCTGCTGACGTCCGTTGGCTCGGGCTGCGGACCGGGCAAGGGATACGGGAAGCGGAGGCACCCCAAGAAGCTGACACCGCTGGCGCTGAAACAGTTCATCCCCAACGTGGCGGAGAAAACCCTGGGGGCCAGCGGCAAGTACGAAGGCAAGATCACGCGCAACTCGGACAGGTTCAGGGACCTGACTCCCAGTTACAACCCCGATATTATTTTTAAGGATGAGGAAAACACCAACGCAGACCGACTCATGACACAAGTAAGTAGGCTAACAATACCTATTTCAGTCTGTTTTATTTTGTTGGAATTTATTTCGTCTCTATGGAAACGACAAATGAATGTCGGATGTGAAGCGGCACAAGAGCGCATCTCTCTCTCTCTCGCTCTCTCTCTCTCTCTCTCTCTCTCTCTCTCTCTCTCTCTCTCTCTCTCTCTCGCCGGAGAACCGGGATGTCTGGTATACAGCGAGTCTAGAGTTGAAATTAGAGAGAGAGAGAGTGTGTGTGTGTGTGTGTGTGATGTGATTACAGCTTCTTTCGCGGGGGACTTGAAGTGAAAGATATGTTGGTCTGTCAGCAGCCATGTCCAAATCGGCAGATTTCTCAGATTTGTTGGGCATTTTATGACAACATTCATGTTTAAGTAAACTTAGCTGCTCTTGTCTTTACATGCGACAGACAAGATAAAAGATGGATATTGGATATGGTTTCACCCCAAATGCCCTAAATACAACCTTGTAATTAACACTGATCAATGAGAGAGAGAGAGAGAGAGAGAGAGAGAGAGAGAGAGAGGGAAATGAACAGTAGGCTAAATATAAAATGATTGGAGTCTTACATTAATCATCCGTAAAACTTTTCACCACTTTATTTATTTTCTTCTTGGAAATTAGCTTTCTCAGGTTTCCTCCACAGACACGCAGGTCAGGGAACTGACATCTCTACATTGTCTTTGGGTGTGAATGTCAGTCCAATCCATAGACTGGTGAACTGGGGCTGTGCAATATCATGGGTGCCAACATTCAAAAAGAAGATGTAGCCAAAATGACCACACACCAAAACTAAATGCCCACATCAAAGCCATGATGACCAAATATTATTCATACAAATCAGCATGTTTCCAAAATAATAATGGCCTATGTTTACAGTGAGAGAGTTGATGGATCATTATACTTTATGACAACTTGTCACCAAGTTAGTTGCTGAGATCTGGGATGTCGATGATCTGAACATGACATGTCTCTTCCCTTTTTCAGAGGTGTAAGGACAAACTGAACTCTTTGGCTATTTCAGTCATGAATCAGTGGCCCGGGGTTAAACTTCGAGTCACAGAGGGCTGGGATGAGGATGGCCATCATTCTGAGGAGTCCCTGCACTATGAGGGCAGAGCGGTGGACATCACCACCTCAGACCGGGACAAGAGCAAGTACGGCATGCTGTCCAGGCTGGCTGTGGAGGCGGGCTTCGACTGGGTATACTATGAGTCCAAAGCCCACATCCACTGCTCTGTGAAAGCAGGTGGGTGGACCAAATCTGTCATAACATATGAAATGTAGACACACAGTCCCATTAGCATGACTTACAGCTCTTTTACACAGAGTGCAATTTTTTAAGGCCATGTATTTGTATATGTTTTTAACAAACATATCACTGAATGAAACAATGTAAAGGGCAAAATTTTCCTCTGCTGAAATGCGGCATTTATTCTATGTCTTGGTCAATTTTCTTCAGTTTTGTCCATGATGAGAGCTTCAGCTTGGACAAACATTGTCACACATGGCAACAGCTACATTAGCTACAACACTGAGTTTGAACGTAGCTCTTGAGCTTTTTACTTTTAAGTACTTTTATCACTTGTGTGCAATTGAGCGCAGCAACGGGGCTACGTCTCAGGTCGTTGAATTGCAGGCACATTTCCTTCACTTGCCTCCCAGTGTCTCTGCCGTGCTTCCTCGGTGCGTCGGACTAAGACGCAAGGAAATCATGCAAGGAGAGAGGAAACGTGAGGAGATGTGTTTTTAAAGGGATGAGATGTCCTTTCCTATGAAGCGTCACGTGAATTTGTCAGCTGTGTGGGCGGAGTTATCAACGGCTTTCACCTGCACGGCTTCTGCGAAGGCTGCTCTCGTGTATCCTCGCTCATAGCTCCTCAGAGATCCCTCCTCCATCCTTGCTCCTCGGGGCAGAAATAAGAGCTTTGAGACAGCCTTCACGAAGGAGGACCAGAACAACTTCCGGTTTGAGCGAGGAGCTATCTAATAGGAGACTTGAGAATCAGCCCATGAATGATTTTGAGGAGAGACAGTCTGATAGTGCGCACCAGCAACCCTGTTTGCACAAGAATTGCCGATACCAGTATTGGAAATGCCTCCAAAACTGCCTAAAATAGTGGTATCGGCATCAGCGAGTATGCCAAACTATCCCATGCCAACTAATTTGAAGCCCTGAAAATAATGAACCTTAAAGTAGTTTATTTTTTTTTATTTAGGCTATGGTCGTTTTTCGTTATGACTGTTAAACTAGACAATACAAGTTTTCTAGCCCAATGGCGAATTCTGTTTTATGTTTAGGGTTTAACCTGAGCCAGGCCCCACAGCAATTATATAAATCATATCACACAGGGTTAATAGTATACATCTTTAAAACATAATAAAATACACTACCGGTCAAAAGTTTGGGGTCACTTAGAAATTTCCATTCCACTCCATTATAGACAGAATACCAGCTGCATCAGTTGCATTGTTTTTTTAACCAGGGCAGCAGTTTTCAGATTACATTATGTGCTTACATAATTGCAAAAGGGTTCTCGACTGTAAAGAAGTGGCTGATCCTTAATGCAATATCTCCATTGCCCATTATCAGCAAACATTCATCCAATGCTCCAAAGGCACATTCTGTTTACTAATCTGATATCATTTTAAAAGGCTAACTGAGAGAACATTGGAGAACCCTTTTGCAATTATGGAAGCACATAATGTAATCTGAAAACTGCTGCCCTGGTTAAAAAGAAATGCAACTTATCTCAGCTGGTATTCTGTTTATAATGGAGAGGAATGGAAATTTCTAAGTGACCCCAAACTTTTGACTGGTAGTGTATATATATATATATATATATATATATATACACAGTGCTGCTCATAAATATTCATACCCATGCTAAAGTTGACTAAAAAGAGGAATAAAAAAAATCATCTTTTGGAAATTGATCTTAATGCCTTAATTAAAAAAATGAGGAAAAATCCAACCTTTTAAGGACACCAATTTTTTTATATATAGATATATATATCTATATATATCTATATATATACACAGTGTATATAATTGTTTTACGCACTGGTATTGGATCAGGACTCTGTATTGGCCGATATGAAAGTTCATGTATCGGTATCGGAAAGGAAAAAACTGTATCGGAACATCTCTAATTTGCACAGTACATGTGTCCCTCTGCTCTCCATGAGGACAGGTTTTTCTCCCCTCTGAGTGTGGCCATTTAGTACACATATAAGCACTTTTGCTCATAAATATGGTTAGACTACACTTTGTACTAGGTTGTTTTAGGTTTTTACCACTCATTAATTCAACATGTTTATAGTTCTTACTAAATGTATTCATCAACTCTAGTGTGTTGCTGTTGCCATTCTTGCAGAAAACTCTGTGGCAGTTAAGTCTGGAGGTTGCTTCCCTGGTTCGTCCATCGTGATCCTGTCAGATGGAAGGACTAAACCATTGAAGGAGCTCCAGGTGGGGGACAAGGTGCTGGCCGCTGACCAACAAGGAAATCTTGTTCCTAGTGACTTTCTAATGTTTATGGACCAGGACCAGCAGATTATGAGAGAGTTCCACGTCCTGGAGACTGAAGAGCCACGCTGCAGACTGACACTGACTGCAGCTCACCTAGTCTTTGTTATGAGCAACAACAACAGCACCAACAGCAGCGACATTAGGGCCGTGTTCTCCAGTAATGTAAAAATAGGACAGTGGCTTCTTGTTGTTGGGAATGACCGTCCGGACCACCTCATCCCTGCAAGAGTGACAAGAATTCGTGTGGAGAAATATCGAGGGTCTTATGCACCCGTAACATCTCACGGAACCATCATAGTTGACTGGGTTTTGGCATCTTGCTATGCGGTCGTTGAGGATCATGACCTTGCACACTGGGTTTTTGTGCCAGTCCGACTGTGGCGCTCGTTCCTGTCCCTGGTCGGGATGGTGAAAGAGCTCAGCAGTGTGTACCAAACGGAGGGCGTCCACTGGTACCCAGAGCTTCTCTACCATGTGGGAAGTTGGGTTCTGGACAGCAGCTCTTTTCACCCACAAACAGCTCTTTAAATTGACACCCGCCAACCTGCCAAATGCGGGTAGAAATTAACTTTGGCAGGTAACATTGTAAAGTTACTAGGCAATTTGGCTGGTGATGAATGAGGCAAAGCGTCTGTTTGATTCAGCAGGCTGCAGAAACGATGCGACAAGTCAGTGTTGCCAGATTGGTCTGTTCTCCGCCAAGAAATTTGGGCGGTTTTGTGTGTCTTTGCCTTGGAAACGTAATCTTTATCTTGCAACACTGCTTGTTGAACTAATCCTACATTTCCCATAAACAACCGTTGGATACGTGCCTAACATGTGCGGTATCGATTACGAGCTACGCTGAAACGGAGAAGACGAATGGAATGGCGCGAAACAAACCAGAGGAGCTGAAATCAAGTAGTAAAGTTATTTAGGAAAAAAAACAAAAACGTGGAGATATTTTTTTGGGGGAGTTAAGAAACCAGAAGAGCAAAAGAGGACGGCTGCAGACACAGGGGTCAATAAGGATGAAAGAGTAGGGAAAGAGAAGAATACGAGGACTTTTGAATTCTAAATGGCTGTCAGGTTGTAAGTGGCTCATATATATATTGAAAAATTTGGCTCGTGGAAAATCTGATTGGCTGGTAACTTTAAAAATCTACTAGCCATGTTGGCTGGTGACCAAAAAAGTTAATTCCATGCCCTGCCCACAAAGCTGAGATATAGATGTGTGTAGCTTTACAAGACTGTACAGTAACATCGAGAGAGTAAAAAACCCTTTCCAAAGTACAGACTATACATTAAACGTGAGAGAGAAAAAAAACCCTTTCCAAAGTACAGACTATACATTAAACGTGAGAGAGAAAAAAAACCCTTTCCAAAGGCTAAACGTACCAAAAATGTATTTTTGTGTGTGCCTGCTAAGACCATACAACCATGCACTCATTGACAAAGATGTATCACTCTTAACACGGCTTCTTTGAGAGAGCCAACATATTCTCATGAACGGGGTTGTATGATATCGTATGAAAAATAATGCATCACATTTCGTAGGATATCCCACGAAATTACAGCAACCAACCGGCAGTGAGGGACTGGGATCAAAAAACGGCCCTGGCATTGGCAACACACCGGCCCTATTTTTGTCAAATTATTACAATAATGTCAAATTAGTAACTCTGCCTTCCGAGTGAATCTTTCCACACACCTCGCCGCAGTACAATCTTGAATATCTGTGGCTGCATGCATAAAATAACTTATCAAAATTAACCAAAGACATATTATCAGTATTGGTCCATAGGGGTGCGGCCCTTCTGGCATTTGCCCAAATTCCAGAAGGCCAGTCCGTCACTGACGACCGGTCACATGACAGTTAAGTTTAGCCATTGCCGTTAAGTTACTGTGAGCCGGGTACAGGGCACTGTGAGTTATGGTTGATTCAGCGGCCATAGTTGAGTTTGGATTAACAGTCCAAATAATTTGATATAGCTTAACAATATAACAATAACATCAATATAAAATTTAACAATTTGATTTGACAGTGCTGAAGCTGGAGACAAACGTCACTCGATTGTTTCGGGTCTATCATGAATGGAAAGAGTAAGTAAGTAAAAGTAATGTTGCTTAAAGCTTTAGTGCGTAACTTTTAGATATTAATGAACGTCCGTTACATTCAAGCCATCGCCAAACGAGTTGTTACAAAGCTAATTAAGACTATCAGCTCCACACAACTCTCTCTGTGTTTCTCAGTATGGCTATGTTCAGAAGATTGTGTCGTCCGGCGACTTTCGCACGCAGAAACTCAAGTGAAGATAATGACCTCTTTTGAAGAGTCCATCATGTTTTTTTAACCCTTTGTGTCCTCCTTGGGTACTAGCAACTGTGTGGAGGAGGGGTGGGGGCTGTGCACGATCACGGAAGGCTTGTATCATGTGGACGAGCCGACAGTGTTGTTGTCATTACTTGGAATTCCTCATGGGGGAGACAGAAACTAGACAATAGCTCCAAGAAATTAAAGAACAACTTTAGGCTACAAAATAAAGTGCATTAACATGCCAAAGTCATTCAGTGAATAGCTAAATTGCTGATTCTTAAAAATGCTCATAAAAGTACAGACAAAATAACTTTGTCTGTCTATTACAGAATCACATCCTGTAATTTGGCAATGAGTCAAACAATTAGTTACATACTGTCGGAATATGTCAAATATTTTACAACCCTATATAAATCCCATATACATGGCGTTTAAAACACATTTGAAGTAACAAAATGACTAGCAGTTTCTTTGCTTCCTGTCTTCATGCTGAGCTAGGCTAAACACACACACACACATACACACACACACATAGCGCGTCTCACTATCTTTGTGGGGACCCGTCATTGACATAATGCATTCCCTAGCCCCTTACCCTAACCTTAACCATCACAACTAAATGCCTAACCTTAACCCTTACCCTCACCCTAACCATAACCTAATTCTAACCCTAATCCTAAAACCAAGTCTTAACCCTCAAACAGCCCTTTAAACTTGTTGGGTCCAGCATTTTGGCCCCACAAAGCTGTCCGGACCCCACAAGTATACTGTATTCCCGGTTTTTGGACCCCACGAATATAGTTAAACAAGAACACACACACACACACACACACACACACAGACACATTTACAGTATGGGAGATGGTTCTTAATGTATTTTTTTTCCCTGTGTTACTGACAGAATGGTTGTTAATGATCAATGTGCTATATGAAAATGATGAAAATGTGTTAATGTGTTTGTGTCTAAGAACCGTGCTGAATGATGTATTATTATATGAATCATGTATTTATGAATGCAGAGTTAATGTGATTGTTATAACTGACTGTTACAGCCAATTATATTTACATGGATGGATGGATATGCTGGAATCAATAAATTATATTTTTTATACATCATATTCATACACGTCATATTTGTTGACCTCTAACTAATAAGTGGCCTCAAGCAATCATTGCTTCATTTAGGTCCCTAACTGTATTATTGACCCAAGGGCTATATATCACTTTAATATAATTTCAGCATATTGAATGTACTGTAGGTTTACACAGATAAAAACAATGTTGATTGCATTCGAGCAAAGTTTGAACTGTTTCCTTTATGTCTATGGAGCACTGAGGAGTGTCTTATGCAAACATTCCTCAAAGGTGAGCTGTTGCAGGAAGAAATCTTTTCATTGTTAAAGCCATGTATCGCTGGTTGGAGCCATAAAGGAGCTGAGATTTTCCAGAGCTGGTGTTTGCTTCACTTGAACTAAAACTGCAAAACATTTGAACTTGAGACTCTCGTCAAATATAAATACAAATTTTATGGAAAACAAAATCCTTTTCTGTTTCTGTGACTAGGTGTTCGTGATATAAAAAGGTCAACAGTTGCATTCGAAACCTTAAATCAAGCCAGACTTTTCAATATACACCACCCCCGTTTCCACCTAGTTTTTTCTTCATTTTTCACTCCTGTTCCTACATATTTAATCATTTGATACACATCATATTTGGACAACTCCAGAAACAACAGTTTCCTTTGTTTTTGATATTCTTTACCTTCTTTTCTGAAACCTAACCAACTAGTTGTGTTGCCAAAGCAGGTTCTGCACTTCAGGGACTTGCGTAGGCTCGTGTTGCTGGACATTCGTAGAATAAAGCACAAAAAATTGTGCATAACTTTTCGTAAGATATCATACGAACTGGTGTATGAGGATACATTGAAGTCTGACACTGTGGCCCCCACAACAGAGGCAGGGCTAGAGGGGGGCACAGGGTGGCACCTGCCCCCCCGAAATATGATTGCTCCCCCCGGTGCCCCCACCAATTCATTGGGTTAGAGTGCTGTCAATCTGACAATTGTGATTTCCATGGATCAGAGTACTGTCCCTTAGCTGCCTGTTCTGCCAATCTTCCCAGTCCTTGTCACATAACCAATTAATGTTTCCATGATGACTATCCAAAATTCTGATACCATGGAACCAGCACTGGAATTGTTTTTTAAGAAAGTGGCAGACTGAGCCTATAGAAAATGTGTATTGTATTCGGATATACAATTTGTTTAAAATCAAAACAAGTGAAACTAATAATGAATGTGATGTTTTATTTAGCAGAATTGCATTATGTTGTTCTATCCAATATTTCTAATCAGATTTTCTATTCTCATCCATCCATCCATCTTCGTCCGCTTATCCGGTCTCGGGTCGGGATTTTCTATTCTGTATTCTGATAAAATCCCCCCAGGCCCCCCTTGACTGATTATTGGTCCCCCCCTGTGCCACCCCACTTAAAGTGCCCATATTATGCTCATTTTGAGGTTCATAATTGTATTTAGAGGTTGTACCAGAATAGGTTTATGTGGTTTAATTTTCAGAAAACACCATATTGTTGTTGTACTACACATTGCTGCAGCTCCTCTTTTCACCCTGTGTGTTGAGCTCTCTGTTTTAGCTACAGAGTGAGGCATCTCACTTTTGTATTATCTTTGTTGGGAGTCGCACATGCACAGTAAGTACTGCTGGCTTGTTGCAGAGCATGAGGGAGTGCCACGTTAGGAGCTAGGCGAGCATTATAACGTGTGTTAACAAAGTGACGCACGTTCGTCACGGAAGTAAAGGCTGGACTACAATAGAGCTGTTTGGAGCAGTTTGTGAACAGTGTTTTCTGTTGGAGATGGTAAGTCCCTTTGGGGTGGACTTTGGGCTTTTTCACTTTGTAAACCTATAACATGCACAAAAAGATATATAACACAATAAAGGAAAGGGGAAAAGCCAAAAAGCATAATATGAGCACTTTAAAAAATCCTGGAATCGCCCCTGCCCCACAACTGCCAAATCAGAGGCCAAAGATAAATAACTGATTTCCTGTTATTAGCCTAACTCTCACTGAGTAACCTATCTTTGCCACAGGTCTTTTCCCCTGCCTTCAGCTCTCCTTTACCCCCTCTGGGAGGCACACATCACAGATTGAAAATCTCTGATCTACAGCAGTCTTTAGCCCCTTGTAGTGTGCTGTGATAACCACTAGATGGCGATGTTTACTTTTGATAATATGTGTGCTGAGGCTTGGAGGGCTATGGATTCATCTTGCCAAATTATATCTTCCAGGTGGCATTTCACCAACATCATCCTCCCTATGCGGCGGTTCCCGCTATTATACATCAGCAGTCATTCTGCTGCATACAGTTATAAATACGTGGAATACACATTATTTCCTATGCATTACTTTTTCTAGCTATACGTACGAATTGTTCATGAAAGATAGCTCCGAACCATCCATTCTAGCATCAATCATGCAGCTTATAAAAGCTGACATTTTTCTTTAGTCTTAATATTAAGCTAGCTATACACTTTAACTGAACAGAACCATTTTTTTTTTAAAAAAAGTCTTTTTTTGCAGGATATGATTCAAGGATTGAAGAAAATTATGTTTTTAGTACAAGGTGAAGTTAGTGGCTGTGAGAATAGGCTGGATTTGCAAAATCTGCATGTTACAGTTAGTACTATTTCACAATGTTTGATCAGACCGGCTTGTCACATTTAACAGTTGTTGCATTTCACAGGCCCTCTAATCCATTATCTCCAGTCTAATAATCTGACCTGCATTCTAACACTACGGTGGTTGCTAAAGAGCTCCGTTTTCACACTAGATTGCTTTCTGATGGTATCAGCCGTCAGTGCTCTTCCCAGTCCTTAACAGGCCTTGGAGGAAACATGTGGAGGTAACTTTGACCCAGCTGAGAGGATCTTCCTGCCATCAGCAGGTTTCTCTCTACAGGACGCTGGCAGCTGATGGAATAAGACCTTCAAGTGACACAGAACAACACAGACGGGCCAGATCCCATCTCAGCACTCTCCATCCTCCCATAACCCCAAAGCTCCTCTCCTTGCCTGACTTTCCTCTTTTCCTTCTTCTGTTTGTCCACTCCCCTCATCTTTATTTGGCTCCGTTCCCTCACTCCCTCCATCCCCACTCTTACTCTGCAGTACCACCAGGATTTCTTTTTAAAGAAAGAGATAAAGCTTTATGATGGTGTTAAGTGTTAAAAAAAAAAAAATATATATATATATATAAATTTCAGCTTTTTTTAAAAGGTAAAAAATATATACTATATATAATAAAGAATTTAAATATATATACATATATATATATTTTTATTATATATAGTATATATTTTTTACCTTTTAAAAAAGCAGAAATTTAAAGGTCCAATGTGTGGGAATTTCTCCCATCTAGCGTTGAGATCATATATCGCAATCAACTGTCTCGCATCACGCAGTTCAAAGTACGTATTACAGCTACGGTAGCCTTCACGCTTCAAAAAGCCGGTCTCTTGCTCTTTTCAATATCCTTTTTCTTTTTCTGGCCGAAGAAGAAGACTCCTGTTCCTGAAATTTGGATTTTGAATATGTATGGTCCTCCATGTTTCCTTCTTCAAACTTGCCGGGGCCGAGAGGCTACGATACCCATTAGCAGCATTAGTGGCACCTGTGAGTTTATCATGTGACAGCGAAAACGCGAAAGGTGGAGCAGTATGTCCTGTATGTCCCTTACCGGCTAACGTATTTCAAGATGGAGCATGAATATGGAACGTCTACCCCAGTTCATGCAAATGCAAATGTAAAATTTCAAGCCAAAAGGAATACTTGGAATTGATGGTGGTGGTAAATATTTATGAAAAAGGACAAGTTTGTGAACGGACAACACAGATTTTGATAATGAACAACTAAACACGTTACACACTGGACCTTTAAAGGAATCTGCCTTTTGAGGTTTGCAACTGTCTCGGGATGCAGAGTATTGACGAAGCACTGTATGAATAGTTTACATACAGGCAGAACATTGTCGAGGAGAAAATATGGAGGTAAAAAAGTACCTGATGGTAGATAATGGTTCTAATGGACCACTGTATTGTTTGCATTTGCCACTGAACTAAATCTTACATTTGTAACTATTGTAGTTGCTACTATTATTGTTGCTCTGGAAGTTGGGTGATGCTAACACATCCTCATACCTAAACAACATTATAGGTTGATTTCCAAAGACTCCCAAATCGACACATACGACGTGGTGGCGGTTTAATCATGTGACCGTTCTGTTTGAAATAACAGGCACAGTTTAAACACGTAGTAAACGTTGTGAAACAAAACTAGTTAAGTTTAGGCACCAAAAATACTTCAGGGATTGGTTTAAAATGAGTCACGTAAAACTACTAAAATGAGGACTTCACAGACGTCATTGTGTCCATCCATCCATCCATCGTCATGCCCTTATCCGGGGTCGCCGTCTTTTCGTTTCACAAGGGACATGAGCCCCGGCCTTCTAAAAGTAAAAGTCCTGTCTTTGTTTTGTGAGGCCTCTGGTGATTCCCACTCCTACTATTCACCGACCCAACCTGGCTCTTTATGCAGAATTTGGCGCTCTTATACTTTGTCACCTCACTTCCTTGTTTGCTTTCGTGATAATTACTACAAGCACGAGAGGTCGTCGCCCAACAAAAAACGCAATTGTAATCGTTACGAGCTCTTTGAATAATCGACCCATACGGTCGTTTTCTGGGTGAGGACGGGCTGGCAAGGCAGGCAAACATCTAGAAAACAATCTGAAGACACTATGGTGGACAGAACTGTAAACACTATGTGGCCACTATGTCTACAATTTGAGAATGTCTTTGTTCTGTTACTGTAATATAAAAGATGATTCATTAATAAGAAAAAAAACTAAGGTTGGCTTGGTCTCCTTAAAGGTTACTTCAGTACTACCTTTGTTTGTTGGACCTTATTAGCAAAGACAACCTGTGGTCAAGGCAGCATGTGGACCTTGAAAGTGTGTGTGTGTGTGTGTGTGTGTGTGTGTGTGTGTGTGTGTGTGTGTGTTCCTGTGACCTTGAAAAGCTGCATATGGCCTGCCATTTTTTTTACCGTGATCCCCCACAGGTTTAATGAGCAGCCCAAGACTATACACACACACACACACACACACACACACACACACACACACACATATAAATATATAAAGTACAATGACACAAAGCTAAAGACCGAACCTTGACCTGTGCTTTATTTTATACAAACAGCCTTTCTGCTATGGATTGTTATAAAACGTATTTAAAATTTAGCCAGTTTTTCATATTTCATTATGATTTTTTTTCTAACAAGTGAAATTTTGAACAGGAACAAGACACATAAGATAAGCCTTTATTGATGTTGGGTGGAATTCCAGGTGTTGCAGCAGCATAAAGACAGAAAAGTAAGTACAGATAAATGAAAATAAATAAAATCATAAGAAATGAGAATAAATACAGTAAATAGGAAAAGGAATAAAATAAGGGTTGGCCATTTAAACGACCGGGACCTCACGGTACCTTGTACCCCACTTACAGCAATATTTTCTCGGCTAAATTGAACTGTTCCCTTCCCTTAAACTCTCAGGTATCATTGGTAAGGAAAATGTAATTTCCACTCATCTGCTGTCTATCACATAAACACCTGAAAAGCAAATCCCCCCTGGGAATAAGAAGGCCTTTCTTTATGTCCTGCAATGAAGCACACACTCCACTCCTGCACAGTATGTATATATATAAAAGCCACATTAGCCACACGTAGGCCTATTGTTTACCTGAAGGAACCAAATTAAGGGAACTAATTGAGAGAGCCAGAGCCAGAAATCTCAAAAAAAAGATTGTAATTGAAGAGGGGGTGGTGGCAACAGAGCAATATGAAGAGATAAAGATGCAGACAGAGGCAAAGAGAGACAGAGAGAAGGAGATAACATTGTTTGAGGTTCAGTTCACACACAGAGCAGACAGCCGGTGGAGGTCCCCGGGCAATAAGGCATCATCCTGCGCGGGCATGTCAAAAGAAAACACATTGATTCTGTTGTCGACTGTCTATAATCCCTACACATAGGCTACGGACGGACACACACAAACACACACACACACACACACACACACACACACACACACACACACACACACACATACACACAGCAGCATTTCCCACACAGGTTTTTTTCCTTTGTGGGGGCAGAAAGGCTGAAGTCAGAGCAATTAGACACCAAAGAACTGAAGATGTTCTGCTGTAAACATCTACTCTGTGTTTGAACAGAATACAAAGAAACAGAATATGATGCAATACATTCTGTGATTAAAACTAGTTTGAGACTATTTCCCATATTTTTGGTATAAGGCTGGCATAATTATCTTTTATTTTCTATTGTCAGTGAGCTCCATGAATAGACCAAAACCAACAACACATGGTGGCATCTAAGCGTCACATCACAACACTAGTCTGGATCAATGGAAGTACATTTCCAGGGATGTCCCTCTATTTCCGCTCTCTGTGTGTTGCCGTTCTCAAACTCCCTTCGGTTTCGGGAAACAACAGCAAACTTTGAGCTAACAAGCTACACACTGAAAATGTCAAGTTTTGAAGAACATTTGGATCGTTCAACAAGGCAGGCCTGCTTGGTTCTTTTGGGGAATGATCGTAAAGATTTACAAAGAACATGTTTACGGCATTTCCTCTCTAACTGGAACGTTTTGGGACCGATTGGTGGGATTGCTGTGGTTGAAGTACACACGGAGATACACTGGTAAGAGCTAATGAGGTTTAACCATGTATCCAGCTAATTTAAATAGCTCACATTACTGTATTGTGTGAACAGTTAACTTCATTTAATATTGTATGTGGCGTTTTCTTTTGCGGGATGCAAATGTTCCACCTAAACTAAAGTTCCTTCCCAAAACTATTTTGCAGACCCAGCATCGTCGCGTCCAGAGCTTAGCGCCGCCCAAGACGTCTGTGATTGTTTTAAAGAAATGCAAAGAACTCGGAGCGTTTTTTTCTCCTATCCCAGAATGAATGTATTATTAATGACCAACTCTAGATCTAATAAATTTGTATTAATAGTGTCAAATCATAACAGAAGTTATCTCAGGACACTTGACAAATAGAGTAGGTCTAGACCACACTTTGACCACAATTTGAACCTGCATGACCCCACAAAGCCGTAGTCTTGTCTTTAATCTTTCAATATATACTTTCTCCAGAGTGTATGAAGGCATTACACACATTCAATTCAGCCTGATCTATTTGCTAACTTACGTTTCATGAAGTAAAAAAACACTTATCTTTTCCTCGTCTGGCCTTCAATCAGAGACCGGGCAGAACAGACAGGACTTGCTGGGCTCGTGCTGAGTCTGACAGGGGATATTGATTGAGAGAGCAGCGAGTGAAAGAGTCGCGGCCAGGTGAATCGATCAGTCTCCGAGCCATTGTCAGAGCTCATCGTCTAGTCTAATGATAAAGCCCTGAATAGAAATGCTTCCTGACCTTGAGTGGCGACTGCTAACAGCACAAACATCAGAACAATACACTGAGCTGAGGGATGTACTTTAGATCCTAAATGTCAGATCTTTAACACGCACATTGAGATTTCTTTTTACAACAATGGCCTCCATTTGGAACTAATTATCCTGCAAGAAAAAAAGCTAAACAGAAGAAAAGCAGCCAAACCAAGACAAAAAAACCCCACCCAAACCAGGTTAGATCAAAACCTCAAATATTGCTTTTCATGATACTCTTTAGAAAAACTGCAGTTTTTGCTTGTTTTGTTACTAACTAGTTATATTCTATTCAGATGTGTAATGTGTATATCTGTTGCAGACAGATGTTCAACACTAGAGGGAAGCACAGCTCTGAGACAATGACAGCATGAGGAATATGGACCACACTTGACCTTAAAACATGATGTATTGGAGTCAAGACTGCAACAACATTCACTTTGTGTTAGAAATGCCATGAGCCACTTTTTACGTTCTGTGAGTAAATCCACAGGCTGCATTCGGACCTCTTGGCCATTTAGACTACCTCTAAAGTACGTAGAGTAGCACTCCTGCAGCGTCCTTACCACAGCATAGGGCTTTGCAATTAATCAAATTTTTATCGCAATTTTGATTTTGATTCCTAGCGATCACAAAAGCAATGTAATCGAGAAAAACAATTATTTTACACATTACATTTGGCAAGTAGACTTTTATTTTGTCTTCTGTTGTGAAGGGGAATTCAAAAAGTTCAACGGGAAAAGGATTAAAGTGCTAATATTATGGTCAATTTCAGGTTCATAATTGTATTTAGAGGTTGTACCAGAATAGGTTTACATGGTTTAATTTTCATAAGACACCATATTTGTGTTGTACTGCACATTGCTGCAGCTCCTCTTTTCACCCTGTGTGTTGAACTCTCTGTTTTAGCTACAGAGTGAGACATCTCACTTCTGTTCTATCTTTGTTGGGAGTCACACATGTGCAGTACCTAGGTAAGGACTACTAGCCAGTCAGAAGCAGAGTATGAGGGCGTGCCACGCTAGCAGCTAGGCTAGCATTATAACGTGTGTTCCAAAGTGACCACGTTTGTCTCTGAAGTGAAGGCTGGACTACAATAGAGCTGTTTGGAGCAGTTTGTGAACAGTGTTTTCTGTTGGAGATGGTAAGTCCCTTTGGGGTGGACTTTGGGCTTTTTCACTTTGTAAACCTATAACATGCACACAAAAGATATATAACACAATAAAGGAAAGGGAAAAAGCCAAAAAGCATAATATGAGCACTTAAAGGGAAATGTCAGTTCATGGTGTTTTCACTGTTGATTTGTTTAAATGTTTCACTGTTTTTTAAGTTTAATAAATGCAACAACTTTCCAAAAGTCAATGAGTAATTTTGTTAAATTATCGGGATTTCATTATTAAGTAAAATAATTGTGATTATGATTTATTTTCCATAATCGAGCAGCCCCACAGCAGTCACTTGGCAAACACCTATATTTGGTTGGCTGTAGTTACAGGGTTTGAGCTCAGTTTAGGGGTTTTCATTATTATAATAAATACAGGGCAAATACAGACAATAGTCTGGAGCTGTTATTTAAGTTACAGTGCATTGGAAGGAATTTCCTTAAGGGAAGTGCTTTACTAAAACCCAAATGATCAGTTTCATCACTCATTTATTATAGGATATGTATTATATTATCTTATTATTAATCTCCATATATGTCAAGTTGTAAGCTTAGACACATTTGACATTTTTGCATGTTCAGCTGATCTGCTATGCATGAAATTATTCTTGAGGTTACACCAGCAATTAATTGGATTGGAATTAATTAATTGGAAGGGTAACATGTGAAAACCTTTTCTATTTTCCTTGTAATTAGCAGAGATGGAAAGAGTACTAGAATATTGTAGGCTACTCAAATAAAAGTACTGATACTTTCGAGAGATTTTATTCAAGAAAAAGTAAAAGTACTCGTATAAAAACATACTTAAATAAAAGCAAAAGTAGGTCAGTTACTGTAAATTGAGTAAACGCGTTACATTTTTAAAGGGGAGGGTGGTTGGGGTAAGGCCTTTAGGCTACAAAATAAATTGCATGAAATGTCAATGCTAATACAGCCTGTACACACTAGCGGAACAATATCAGCAACATGACCGCTTATGTCCAAACCAACAGTAAATTCTATTTCTGTACGGCACTTTGCAGCCTGTACACACAACTGATTATAAATCAGTTTAGCTTTACTACTAGTATTAACCAAAGAAGAGACGAAAATGTCCGACAATAAATCAAAATGTCACGGACACCGAGGCGGGGGCAAAAAGCATTATTAAACTGCACAAATTAAATGACCTAACACTTCTTCAACAGCAGAATAAAACATCACCAAGGCAGACAACATGGAGCTGTCTAAACAATATTAACTGCCCAGCGGCTGCTGCCACAAACAATTTATAGACACCACATAGCGTGCGCTAGCAACATTGCTAGGCAATGCAGTGGTTATGGACATTTTCATCTGGATAGTGAGTTCAAAGAGTTTGTTGTTGTATTCTAGCAACCGGTTCTCACTCCGACGCTTGGGCAGTGGCTCTCAGCGTCAGATATGCGTGTCACAGAAAAACATTTTATAACCCCACCCACCATCTTTTCCCAAACTTAACTGTCCTGTTCTTGTGCCGCATGTCAGTCAGTATACGTCCCGACCCAGAGCGTCAAAAGTGACGTCAAGAGTCCCAACGCTAAAGGAGACTTTTAGCGTGAATAACAAACGCCAAAGGCACATGACCAAGTGTCCGTATATTACGCAATGGGAGAGTGAGAATGTGTTGAGCCTACTCATCTGTCGGAACATCAGTCGTGCTTGAGAACTGGAGGTTTGCCTGTTCAATTCTCTGTATGGACCAAGTACGGAGTGTGGACTGGTAGCTGGAGAGATGCCAGTTCACTTCCTTAGGTGCCCTGAGCGAGGCACCGCACCACCATCTGCTTGGGCGCCTGTCCATGGGCAGCTCCCTCGCTATGACATCTCTCAATTTAATGCATGTAAAGGTGTTTTAGGTCCAGGCGAAATTTCAGCTAATCTCCAGATATGTGACTGGTCCCGAGTCATTTTTTCCTGGGCAAGTCAAGTCACAGGTTCCGATACCAAAATCAGAAAGAGCTAAACATTTACATTTTAAGAGATCACGCTAATTTCACAACATTTTTGGAGGCCATGTTACTTTAAAGAGTTAAAGAAAGAGGAAATGTCGAAAGAACATTCCTCTAAATCTAACTTTGTATGTGTGTTATGCTGGCCTTTGTCTGATGGTTTTGTTGCCCGTCTCATTGAAGTGTCCTTCATATGCCTCTCTAAGCAAACACACACACACACACACACACACACACACACACACATACACACACGCACACATACAACAAACAACACAAACATTCAGAGACCTGCTGTGGTCCTAGGAGACGCCCAGAGAGTAGCAGCTGCTCTATCTACACACCCACACACACATGCACACACACACACACACACACACACACACACACACACACACAATTCTGCCATGCTTGTTTGCCATTTGTGAGGGTTGGTAAACATTGACACGCATCCCTTCACACAACTGGTATTGTGTGATATGAGCCTCAAGGATTTAATTTCACGTTTTTCTTCATTGGGGCTGGTATAAGTGGGGAGTCTGAGGACGGACAGATGGATAGATAGGTGTATAACATACAGTGTTCTTCTTAGGGAAAAACCAGAGAGTCAAACTCAATTTCTGGTTCTTGGCTTGGTCCGCTGTTGTCATGACCTTGGGCCTTTTAAATCCCAGTAAACATATCGTCATAACTGAGCACATCTTTATACAGCCCTAAATGGTACTTGAGCGTTTATTGGTGTTTTTTGCCCCCAACGGCTCCTTCCAGGCAGCGCTGCCTGGAAGGCTCTAGGATTAGGCACTGGTTATGGTTATGGTTATGGTTATGGTTAGGGTTAAGGTTAAGGTTAGGGTTAGGTGCCTTGAAGGCAGCAGTCGCAGCGCTTGAGCTTAGCAGATTCGTCTAGTTCGCAGGCTAACTAGCTAGTCCCTCCGTCTCACTCCCCGCTGCTTCGCCAAGAGAAGAGCTGGCGACTGACCAGAGACAGCACAAACCACAGCACCAGGGCCCGGGTCACAACGGGTTGATGGCTAGCTGCTAGCTAGCTGCTACTTGAAAAAAACAGCAGCTGCAACACCCAGCGCCGGGAGTCTGATCCCCATGGTCTGATCCTGGACCACCAGACTCCCCACCAGATCAGCACACTTTCTGTTACTGCAGCAACAACAACAGTAACAGAAAGTTTGCTAGGATCAAACACCTGGCTGCTGCCGTTTTCTTCAAGCAGCAGCTAGCTAGCTAGCGGAGTTACCGTTGCTGGCCACCAGCCCGCTGGGACTCAGGTTTAATTGAATTGAATATTATTCTCTCTGTTTCCAGTTTATTGTGTCTTTGCCTTTGGAGTTTGTCTTTCATGTCCTCTTTCTCTCTCGTTCTGTTCTATCACACACACACACACACACACACACACACACACATCTCTACAGATATACAGTTTGTTATAGCAGTTATCATGAAAAGATTAGCAGAAGCGTTGTGCACCTGCAGGACTGAAAGCAAATTGATGAGCGTGACAGGGTACTGTCCTCAGGCCATATGCAGCACACTGTATCCTACACACACACACACACACACACACACACACACACACATACAGGCCGCAGTGAAAGGTTCCGGTGTTGAGATGAAGGAGTGTGTCGGATCATTGCGACAGGCAGTGAATGAAGATGTTGGGCTGTTCAGCCATGGTACAGCTTCTCCTATCGACAGCATCACACACCAGGCACACTCACTGCCGTGTTCTGACTGGAATTGCTGGGATAGTGTGTGTACAATATGGAGACAGCATGTGGATAATGTGTGGTATGTACAGTGACTGTATGTATCTTTACAGAGGGGAGAATCAATCTTTGAGCTGGTAATCATTATAGTTTCAGTAATCTGGCTCAACAGATGTACATTGCCGGGATAAAGCCTGACATCCGGGCACGTCTTCCTCCGCTCCCGCATTCTCCTCTTTAGAGTTAAACATTTTGGTTCCGGAAGTGAAAATCCCATCCCTCCATAATCCATAATTAACCCATAATGTCCAAACCATCCAAGGTAGACTTACCACAAGCTACGAGACTGTAAAACAAAGGTTTATGCCTCTGTAGAAGCCACAAGTCTGAATGTTTTTAGAAAAACATGTTTTGTTCGCGATGTTATGGAGAAATACAACACTACCCACACTCCTAAGCGTAGCAGCGTCTCTGACTGGTGGTGCTCGCTGTTACTATGGAAATGTTTACCTGCTAAGTATATGATCGTTTCTGTAAGCAGACTTGTACCTTTGCCTTTTTTTTTTTTTTTTTTTTTTTTTTTGCCTCAAACGTTTTATAGTCACGATTCATCTCTTGGATGGTTGGGTTGGTTCTAGGCTTAAAGATCTTTTGTAAGCATTTTCTGAAATGACAATGGGGATATTAAATGGAAAAAAAAACACTTCCGGGACCAGAGTTGTTCAAAAAGGTGGTGAACTCTATCGGGGCTTATTGATGCCCTGGATCGCTGTGAGTGGTTCAAAGAAATACAAACAAGTAAGAGCGTTTTTTTCCACTATCCCGGAATAGATAGGCAGTGTAGCCAGATCTGGGAATGCAAAACTATAGTTTCAGTAACACTGATGGAGAGACTGACATGACCTGGACTGGCCCCCAACTATTTTCAACTTATACATCCATTAACCCTCCTGTTGTCCTCGGGTCCTATATCAGAAATATGGGTTTTCTTTCAACTAAATTTTCAAAATAAATTAACTTGGATGGTTCCCTACAACGCTCTTCTCAAGTAAAATAAATGATCAGTTCACTACTTTCATTCAATTTTTTTTTTTTTTTTTCAATTTTATAGCTTTTGAAAAAAAAAAAAACACGATAGAACGTTGAAAAAAGTGACAAAAATGTCAGAAAAAGATTTAAAAAACCAACAAAAACTTCAAAAAGCGCAGAAATAATCAACAAAAACTTTGGAAATAATGACAAAAAAAGTGACAAAAAAAGTGACAAAAACGACGGAAAAAAGTGAGAAAAACATCAGGAAAAGCGACAAAAGTGTCGAAAAAGACGACCAAAATGTTGAAAAAAAAGTTTGTATTTTAAATTTTGACCCAGAAAAAGTTTCCTGGTCGACAGGAGGACAACACAAGGGTCAAATTCAACTGCAGAGTAAAGTTAGACAATCTGCTTCCTGTTTTCACCGGCGCGCACCGGTGCGTTGTCGGACGGGTAGAAAGGATGGAGATTAGTTCTGCTACTGAGCTAAAACTAATTTTGGATTCAATATGCCGCATACAAATGAAAACTTAGTAGCAGGGCTGTAGTCAAGTCCACATTTGTCAAGACCAAGACCAGGACTAGAGACTGAGTCAAGACCGAGTCCAAAGAAGTTCGAGTCCAAGTCAAGACCGAGTCCAAATGAAAGACAGTTAAGACCGAGACAGAAAAAAAAAAACAATCCTCTTCAAGAGTACTTACTTACCTGTTCATAATTTATGTGATGTGAGGGCCAGTATATCTTTTATTTTAAGATTATCATTTTGCTTTAATTTGTAATAATCAAAAAGCAAGTGCAAAGTAACACACTGTAGGATCAAATTAGGCCATATTATTTACTTTAAGTATAACAATTTCGCTTAAGTCACATAAAAATGATGTGCAACTTCACATTCACAACAATGTTATTCTGGTGTAACAAGAACATTCTGGACTGCTGATGGAAAATGTATCATATAACAAGAAACACAGGTGTCACTATAAATGAAAATGTTCAGATTTTTTAATTATTACTTGTCCTGAAGAATCCATAGTGCAAAGTGCTCGGTGAAATGATGTCTGTGGCAAAAATGATTGATACCTGATTAGTGAGGTATATGATGTAGCCAGGAGTAAACCAGGGGACCAATCACGATGCCTGTTCTAGATGGATTTTGAATTAAACTAATACCTGTTTTCTGAACGAGCGCGCTTCATCGATGATTCTGTTTGTAAAGGAGGAAGTTACTTTAGAAAAAAGCATATAGTGCTGGACTCAATCGAGACCATCCAGAATATTTAGCGAGTACAATGGCCGAGTCCGAGACAAGTCCGAGACAATAGAAAAACGTCTTGATTCCGGACTCAAGTACTACAACCCTGCGTAGTAGTGTCACTAAAACCAGCAACTGCTAACCCCATAGCTTGTTTTCATTCCTAACACCCAGTATCTGCCAGGTCAAGCCAAAATCGGGCTGACGTGGAAGCAGCAGTCAAACACTAAATCTAACAGCATGTAAACATGGAGCAATACAACTGTCCAATGAAACCAGAACGGCAATTATGAAAAACACGTACTGATCGGCGCTTTGTACCATCTTGCATTCAGCGATGCTTTGAGCTGTAATCCGTTATACTACATTCCAGTCAGGAGAAGCAAACCAACTAAAATATCACTGGGGCACATTTAAAATGTCATGTTGTAGACTTTGACAACAGGAACAGAGCCAAGTCATCTAGTGTGTAATCCCATATACCAACATAGAGGAGGCGAGCCGAAGATGGGGTTAATTGGTATTTTGTGGAAAACAAACACTTGCAGCATCACCGAGGACACACAGTAAACAGAAGAATAAGTTTTAAAACCAACAACACTTTATGTATAAACAACTAACAGTGGGTGCCACATTACTATGATAAGACCAAGGTGGAATAGTTTCCCGCAGAAGTCAAGTACTTCATAAACCATGGCAACTGTCACCTGGTTACAAGGAAGTAGTGTACCAGCAAAAAGAATGTAATAGTTGGGCAAGTTTTCAGAATTACAACACTAGACCCCTGCGGCTTTCCATAGGCAAACATATCTACCGTAAACGTTATTGATTCCCTGATAGTAAAACTGATGTACAGATGCATGGTAGCCTACAGTAGAGCTATAATCGGGCCTTAAAAGTATGTATCTTGATATGAGTATACTCATATCAAGAATGAGTCATTTATAATTTTTTTAACATAATTTATTCATGACTAACGTACGCTATAGGCCACTTGGAAGTTGGAACAAAGAAATAAAATAAGTCCTCCAGAGGCCAGCCTCCATTTCACCTCCTCAGCATCCATTTTCGCGCTAATCGAAACGCATCACCTGACCGCTCATTTACCGCGCAACCCGGAGAGCAAGCCCGAGCCCGTGTAAAATGATAGAAATTAAGACCGAACCCGACCTAACCCGTGGGTCCCGGTGGGTCCCGTTGGGTCCCGTCGGGTTCAGGCAAAGATCTTCAGCTCTAGCCTACAGTATACAGTAGATTAGAGAAGTAAATGCCTAAACAGCATAGCGGCCATAGAAATGCTTTAGGTAGACATGGAGCATTTGTGAGTTGAATGGTGAATTATGCACAAGTGAAGTACGATTATTCATGTGACACAAAAATTGATTGATTGACTGATAGTTTGACACAATAATCACAAAGGTTTACTTACTAGATTCTTGGGAGCGTTCAACCACAGCTTGTGGTCTAAATCAGAAAATGATGATATCCAGTACATAATCAATTAACAAACAAGGTAAAGTTAATCCCTGTATCTCTATTGCCAGACAATACATTTTTATTGATCGGTATTGGATGATTCTGCAAAACCCTGGATCATGTTTTCTTTCTTTCTTTCTTACATTCAATATCAAAATCTCTAAAATTCTCACTTTCTACAATATCTGCACATGGCGGCAACAGCACAGTTATGGTTAGTTTACTGTAAATGAACTTGACTAAAATTATTAGTTATGATTAATACAATACTTACACTTACACTCTATGATAGGACACTGGTCACATGAGCAGCTTGCTCATCCACCCCCCCGACCTCCACCCGCCGGGACATGCAGACACATTCAACCATGTCTGTGTCAATGTTTTCTAAATGCTCCGTTTTCCACATTTCCCAGTTTTCCACCGCACTGTTTCTGACGCATTCAAATGCGTGGAAAAGGTGTTTTCAAAATAGCACACAAAGGCGCCACAGCCTTAGCATTGATGGGCCAAAACGGGGAGGATAAGAGACACAATTGTAAATTGATTTGATCTCAGTCTAACTTCATTCAGGTAGAGAGCCAATGAAGCTGGCTGCCTGTGACATTATCTGCCTGATGGCACTGAACACAAAAGACACAGGGTGATGGGAGGGAGAGGGGGAGTCAAACGGAGGGAGGGTATGTGGATGGTTTTAGGGGGATGGTTAGGGGTAAGGGGGGCACATAAACTGGTGGAGCATGGAGAGAGGGGGAGCAGGGAAATGGCAGATTGTATGCCACGTAAACAAGACAGCTGGCTTAATTCCAGAATGACTGTGTCTCCGCATGCACATTTTATTGTTTTGTTGGGCATACTGTAAGTGCCTTTATATTTTTTTGCAATAAAAATATGAGATATATTATTTTGATGCATATAAAGGAGAGCTTTTTACTTTGTACTTTTTTTGTCAAATGTCTTTTTATCAATCGCCATCATAATAATTAATAACACAAGAACACAGAGCTGCAGGGAGTTTTACAACAAAAAAAGTAATTTTCCTGGTGAATGTCGCCTTGCCAATTTTATTTCCATTTAATGTCTATTTTAAAGCCTGTGTAACAGGGAGCTCCTCTGGTGGGCAGGGATCCAAAGGCACCAATTGGAGGTGTCATGTGGAATCATTTCATTACACTGGGCGAGGGAATTAACCTTGACATTCAGTAGCAGGGCTGTAATTCAGGATTCACAGCGTTAAAGATTGCCTGTCAGGTTTGATCCAGTGCCAGCTTTTTCCTTCACATACTCCAGGAGTTCAATCTACCATTCAGTGTTTGAGAGCTGTTTGAGGTACAATTTTGGTGCGCTGGCAAACACAATGTCCTTTGTTCTGGTTTTTGAAAATCTTGATTACAAGATTTTTTTAAAGGCCTGAATCAGATTTCGATAAAGATGGAGGAGAAGAGTTGACAATGGAATTCTTCTTTTTGCCTCAATCTGCAGATATGTTTTCCAGTTTTCAGCAGCGATCCAGAATGATAATCTGCAGATTTGTTTTGCTGGATTAATATTGCTTCATTATTTGTTTTGAATTCATAAGTATTATATTTTGACTTGGTGTCACGGAGAAACCTGTTCCCTAAAGAAAGCCACACACATGCACAGCGGCCCTTTCTTCTCCCTTTTATCTCACCCTTTGGTCAGATATTTTATCTGTTAATTTGGATATATCTTTGCTAATAAGGGCGTGTACAAAGGCAAGGCAAGGCAAATTTATTTATTTAGCACATTTCATAACCAAAGGCAACCCAATATGCTTTACAGATTACACAGGTAAAAGCAAATCATAAAAAAAATGCCATAAATAAAATAGAATTGAATAGAATTTTGACCACTTATTGTATTCATATCTGCATGGGGCTCTACTGCTGTTCACTTATACTGATGGGGTGGTGATGGCGCAGTGGACATGACACATACCTTTGGGTTCGATTCCCACAGCGATACATCAACCGATGTGTCCCTGAGCAAGACACTTGACCCCTAGTTGCTCCAGAGGCGTGCGACCTCTGATATATATAGCAATTGTAAGTCGCTTCAGATAAAAGCTAAATGACATGTAATGTAATGTAATGTAAGTAACCCCTCATTCACGTGCCTGGCTAATCGGCGTGTGGTGTCAGAAGTAACTACAGCGATGCCTCCAGAGCAGCCGCAGCCCCAACCACAGCAGCGTCAAACTGACCGAAGGAGGAGTTGCAATGAGTTGCAGCCCATGGTGGATCCACGCCCATCTTCAGAGGCAAGTTTCTCCAGCCTATAGCCCAAATGTTTGAAACTTTCATGAAAATCCAGATGGAGAGGGGCAGAAGGAGGAGGCAAACAGGAGCAGAAACTAAGTGTCCTCAACCCAACTCCATTTCCTGACCACTTTTAAAAGACTGGCGACAGTGTACAAATGGACACGACTGTCAGGATTGTGCGTTTCTGTTGTACTTTTTCCTGTTTTATTTTGTAGTCTCTCGCTCTCTCTCTCTCTCTCTCTCTCTCTCTCTCTCTCTCTCTCCCATGTTATGTCTTGTTTTATTTCCTGTCTTCTGCTTTCCCGCCTTTCTGATTGTCTGCCCTGCCCTGATGTGTTCCTGAGCCCTCGTGTCACCTGTCCCTTGTTTCACCCTCGTTACCTTGTAGTATTTAGTCTCTGTGCTGTCTTTGTCTCGTGTCGGTTCATTGTCTTGCTTCCTTGTCTTCCCTTCCTGGTTTTCCCTGCGTCGCTCCTTCCTGGTTGTTTTTCCCCTGTCATGTCTTCTGGTTATCTTCGTTTGTGCCTGCCTGCCTTCTTCACCTTATTTTGTAAGTTTTTTGTTTAATAAAATACCTCAACTCTGCATTTTTTGGGTCCAAGCCTCGCAATTCCTGACAACGACAAGACTGGGCTGGTCTCATTCCCCTTCTGACTGGCAAAGCCAGGAGAGCTTTTGTGGCCCTGAACCCTGCACACACACCACAGACGTCGGCTGCTTCCCAAGTCTTTTATCTGATATCTCCTCGCTCCTCACTTGAACTGGAAGTTGTTCTGGCCCTCCTTCGTGAATGCCATCTCAAATCTCTCTTTGATTCCCGCCCAGAGGAGTGAGGATCGATGATGAATCTCTGAGGAGGTATGAGCGAGGATGCACAAGAGCAGCCTTTCCGGAAGCAGTTGCTAAAAAGTATAAAGCTACCAGTCTGTTGTTCGTAACAATTTATTATTGGCCAAGCTAGCTTGCTGAGCTTGTGTAAAACATAGTGGACAGAGCAGATGGAAATATCTCTTTTTGACTTACATGCTTGTTGTAGTTGTAGGGGCTAAGCAGAGGAGATGCTGCAGCATAACATCAAAGCTTTTGAATACTAGCATTACGTTCTTTTAATAATTTAGTTAGCTCGTAGTCTTGGCTCATGTGATTATAGAATGAAGAAACATTGTTTCAACGTTGTGAGTCTATTCCACCTGTCAGATTCTATTGATCCAGTGAGCACAGCGGTTACTCTGAAACACACTGGAATTGATGCTTCATTATAACAGCCATGCCCTGTATCAGAAATACACACCATTAACATCTGCCACTGCAGCAAATCAGTGTCCCCTCTTCAACAACAACACACACAAAAGAGAAGAAACAATTATCTTGTCACGCAGGCACCTTATTATACACCACTGAGGAGGTCAATAATCCTTTCGATGAGGCAGAGTTTATCAGAGCGGGCCTTTAGTTTAGATTGAGGAGCTTTGAATTAGCTGTCACTGATAGCTGTCACAGCTGATCACAGACACAGAGCACTCTCTGCTTTCAAGGGCACATTGTAACAGTGCTGGTTGTCCACATGAGACTCACAATAGGTGTGGATTTATAAGTAGAAGTATTAGTACAGCACGAGATATTAGTGTTTTTTTACCATATTTTTTGTCCATCTCTATTGCATGTTTGTGTTTAATTTGGCATTGAGATGGACTATATCAGTGGTTCCCAAACTTGTTCACATCAAGGACCCCTAAGCTGACACAAATTAGTCCATGGACCCCCATTTGATAAGATTTTGACCCAAGGTCCCCCCATCGGATACACTGGGATTCTCCACAGTGCGGATGTGTTTCCCCCACGTGAAGTCAGAACACTAAGGCGCACATACGCATGGTCAGCGTGAGATTTTTAAGTGTCCGTGTGAAACCTTGTGCGGCCTGTTTGCGCGTCACAACCAGATAACAAAATGTATGTCAACTGAACCTTCGGACCGTAACGGCTGCCTGAATGTGTAAAGTGTAGTCCGGACTTTAACCTGCACAAGTTATGGTCAGTTGTTGTTGTGGAGCTATCTGGACTTCCCCCTTTCCTCTCTATAGATAAGAGTCACATTTACTATGACCGGTGCTGTCGTTCTTCTTGAGAGGACACTATAAGGGATAGTAATGAGAGGATAGTATTGTTACACTGAAAGCTGTAGTAATTTAAAGTGAATTAGCTCTTTTGTCCTATTTATGTCTAACTATATAATTCGTACACAGTACTGTTCAACTTCTATCTGTGGACATGTTGCTACGCTGTTTGTATGCACAGAAAACAGAGTAATGTGTTGTTATCAACTGGTGTTGCTAACAATGGCTAACTGTGAAATAACGTTTATTCCAACTTGTTTTACTGCAACGCGGTCAACTCGGGTGTAGTCTCGCATTGCCAGACCTTCCTCCACAGCGCTGTAGAGGAGGGTCTGGCTAGTCCACACAGCATTCTGGGATGGGAGAAAAACGTGCTCTGGTTTACTGCCATTTCTTTAAACCAATCACAATCGTATTGGGCGGCACTAAGTGCCAGACACAATGACGGCACCCCTGCAAAATAGCCTCGGGAAGAAACTTGTTTTGGTGGAATGTGTGTACGTTCAAAAGTTGTTTTAGTCGTGCAACAGAAAACTCAGATTGGACAGATAGTCTAGCTAGCTGTCTGGATTTACCCTGCAGAGATCTGAGGAGCAGTTAACCATAGTCCTCAGAAATCCACCGGAGTTTAGAATGTCAACACAAAGAGAGCGGAAGTGAGGGCCATCCGGAGGAATTTCCGGCGGACCTGAACAATCCTGGAAGTGGAACGTCGTTGATATAGACTAACTGGGGTGTGACGTCATTCCCAGCTCCGGCTTCCGACTTCCGAGGTAAAAGGAACGCTTTCTAAGTCACACAGAACAACTATGACTTGTTTACCCAGACACCCCTGCTGCATATCCGATACAGTGCGTCTTCTTCATTACAGCATTACAACACCATGTTAAAACCAGACGATCGAATATTCGACAATACTGCGCCGCGTCTATTAGTAGTTTTGATGGTCGAAATATTCAAATAGTCGACTATTCTGTGAAACGCCTGGTCCAGACCAGGCAAAGCTGGACTACACTGACCATGGTCCACTGGCTTTGTGCACTCAATGTATGGAACTGATCTCAGCGTACATTTCAGAGTATGCATGTGTGTATCTATCTATCTATCTATCTATCTATCTATCTATCTATCTATCTATCTATCTATCCATCCATCCATCCATCCTGTGGCATTTGTGTTTATTCAAAGAGAAAACATAGCCAGAGGGCAGTGGAGGAACTGAGACTGAACTGAAGTTGTCAGTACAAACTTAGTTATGCAGCCAAACACACTCCCAGCAGGAGATAATGAAGCCAGTCACATCCAAAGCTCCTGCCTCCCCTCACCTCTCTTATCTGCCTCCCTCCCCCTCTGGGACGAGGGCATTCAAACTGATCCGATAGATATGCTGAGAAGCAGACTCACTCTAAATGTATTGACGTACTCATTGATTTAAGTGTCACCAGGGCACAGCTGCTTTTGTGTTTTTGTTGTTTTGTTTTTTTTTCCGTGTCGGTGTGTCTTCTTCGGGTTTTGAAGAATTCAAACATTTTACATGACCAAGGCCAGTGTGACTGAATTATTTCTCACAATTTTGTTTTACATACAGCTACATGTGGTAGAGGCTCTATACTACATTTATGCTATAACTTAGCTGTGGAATTGGAATCAAGTCTTTTTAAGAATTTCAGGAGAACATCCAACCCAAAGTAAGAATAAAAAGTGTAATTTATCTATTTGGAAGATAGCTATATAGCTAAAAATCCAGGATATCCAGGAGGTTAAACCTTACACCCCAGCCTGTCCACTCTGCGCTGCATCGGCCAATCTGCTTGCTGCTCCCTCACTGTCCTCGAGGGACACCAAATCACTCAACGAAATCCTGACCTGTTTGCTGTCCTGGCTCCTAAATGGTGGAACGAGCTCCCTATTGACATCAGGACAGCTAAAAGTGTACACATCTTCCGCCGCAGGCGAAAAGCACATCTCTTCCGACTGCACCTTGGATAAGATGATGATGGTTATGAAATTAAAATTGAAAAAAAATATTGCACTTACATGTTGCACTTGCAGATGGGAATGTCGTTTGTTTTGCATGTTAAGTCATGAAATGATAAATTGATATTTTGACCTGATGATAGCTCTAAATGAAAAGTCAGAGGATCCCTAAAGTAATTCAAATCCTGAGGGGAACATGTATGGAGGTACAAAATGTTGTGATAATCTATCTAATAGATGTTGTGATATGTCACTGCATGAGTGAAAACTTTCACCTGCTTGTGGCGTTTGAGGAAAAGTTAGGGGATCCTCAAAAATCACTAGGAATCATCGTCTGGGCACCATGAATATCTGAACCACATTTCATGACCCTGACAAAAACTACTACACAAGGAAAACAATTCCATTGAAAACCAGTGAGTTATGAAGTGTACAGTATCAGCGCGATGTTTCCTGTTTTTGTTCAAAACAGTCACATAATTCTTGTTTGCCCATTTGTCAGTATCACACGTGTGATATATGTTCACCTTCACTTTGATCTTGCTCTTGTAAAGAGCAACATAAGCTTTTGCCTATACTGCAAACACACACACACACTCACACACACACACACACACACACACACACACACACACAAACTACACATATATATACAGTATACAACGTATATTGCTTGTACGGTCAGCAGTGCTGACAGCTCATGATGATGTGGGAAAGTTCAAGTAACCTCTTAGTTTGGTCTGGATGTCTAGTTAAAGGTCAGCATGCGGCTCTTCATCTGACACACTCCTGCTGATCAGTAGGCCTTCAAACACCAGTATATACTCACTTTCTAGTAGATTGTTGCTCAGTTGAGATAACAGACACTAATATCATCATTGCGTTTCCCCTGAATTGGTGGCTCTGATCCTCTCTAAAACTTAAGCATAGTGCGGGGTAGGGATGTCCCGATCAGGTTTTTTTGCCCTTGAGTCCGAGTCATTTGATTTTGAGTATCTACCGATACCGAGTCCCGATCCGATACTTCTATAATAATTCAACTTAATAATAACTCCAGAACGCAGATATACTCGCGCTTTCCGCTTCAAGCTGCTTCCGTGTTCTACTTTGCCGGCATTTAACCAATAGCGTCTCTGCAACAAAGTGATGTCATGCCGCACGCGTTGCTGTTTCTGTGTGGAGTCAAAAGGGTCTAACTCTGTGCCACCGCATAACTATAGATGTGTTAAAAAATAATGAGAATATATATACATATATATCCGAGTCCTGATCGGGAGGTAACGTCCGATTCCGATCGAGTCTGAAACCACATGATCGGGCCCGATTTCCGATCACGTGATCGGATCTGGACATCTCTAGTGCGGGGGCATGGCGGCGCGACCGGGGGAGGGGTTGGGTACTGGGGGGTACTGGGGGGTACTGTTAAGTGTACTGCAAGACCCGCTGTGTTTTAATGTGCTGGGTAATGGAGTGGAGGTTGTCGATATGACTAGGTAAGAAGCATGTAAATTGTTGCGCCCAACACTGTTGAAATGTACAGCTATATTTCGATTTCTTTGCGGGAACACCGCCTTCACCTGCCATTTTTATCAGCTTGCTTTCGGGTCTGAACTTTCCGCGAAGCTTGCGCAACTGGGTTATAGGTTGCCAGGTTGAGGTGACAAACGGTTTGAACATTGTATATGGTGTGTGGATTGTGTGAATAGGATGCGTTTCATACAAGATCTGGCAACTGGTCAACATTAGACAAACATATTGGTCCGATTATTTATAAAGGAGTTTGGGCCATGCAAATTACGGGAGTTTCCCGGGAGAAATAACAAACCGGGAGGGGTCCGGGAGATAGGTCTAAAAAACGGGAGAAACCCGGGAAAACGGGAGTGTTGGACGGTATGATCTTCAATTTGATGAATAGTAGAACAAACTCAATGAGCCTCAGTTGTCCTTACTCGGATATATGTAGGCAACAACAAACCTAATGTCAGAGAAGAACTTGGTAAAGCATGTATGCATGGACACAGACATACACATTGTCAATGTTTTTGTCTTAAACTTTGACCCTTTCACTGTTTTTTTTTTTTTTTTTTAAGTTAATTGGAACATTTTGGTCGCCTGAAAATGTCTTCTTTAGCGTTCTGCCAACCAAGCTAGCTAGCGCTAGCGTTAGCTGGTAACTTAAGGAAAAGTCTGCCGATTGTCTGCAGATGAATGGCGGCAGTACCCGGAGGCCATGTTTACCTACTGGTAAACCTCCACTGGATGACACGCTTCAGAAGGGTTGAAAATCGGCCAACTTCCCTCTTTAGCATTTAGCTTAGCGCAGCGCCATTGCAACACAGGCTTGGCTGCGTCATACTCTCCAGCTCCACCCTCTCGCCTGAAAATTGTCACGTCCAGTTTTAAAAAACCAAGATGGCGACGGCCAAAAGTCCAAACTTCACTGATACGCTAGTTTTTACAGTCTATGCCTAAAAGTCAAAAGCACACTTATTCTGAAAAAGAGTAATTTTCAACAACTCTGCTAAATGTTGTTTAGCCTACCTCACAACAGTCTACCCTGACTAATTTTACCCAGCTTGGATTTGTATGGCTTTTTGTTATACCAGACACTTCTTTTCACACCACTGCGTGTCATGCTGTACAGAGGACATTTTCATCTACCTGTGCAATGAAGACCTTGATGTTATAGATTACATTCAATTAGTAGCAATGAAACCAGGTCAGATCTCCCTGTGAAGACGCCATCTGGCTCCCTGTCACTGACACACACACACACACACACACACACACACACACACACACACACACACACACACACACACACACACACACACGTGTGTAGAGGTGAGATTTTATATTTGGAAGTAGTTCTTAGGATCCTACAGTTTACAGCGATCACAAGCAGCCTACTTTATTTCAGCATAAAATTAATTTAGCCTTTGTGTAGATTTTTATAAACATACCAATACATAACACAGAAACATTTCATGAGTTAGCTACACATGTATAAGTCTGTTTTTTATAAAAGCCTATATCTGCATATTGTACCTGATCATATCAAGGAGAGGGTTGTTGTTTTGGGCATGGTCAATAAATAACATTGCATGTATTGCATTGTATGATGATAGTGATCTATTTTCTTGTATTTGTCGTAAGCAGACATTTATTCTGATTTCCTTAATCAACAAAGGCGTCCGGGAACACACCGTATTTGTTTGATTGGTCCGTGCTCTTTGAGATGGAACATGATTGGTTGACCAGGCAGGAGCTTGACTGAACGTGGCTACACCACAGCTGGGCACGTAAGTCTGTTCCCCCCGTCGAATAATGTTTCCCTACTGTTAAAATGATGTTTCTCGTAGCGCCCTCCTCCGTGGTTAGGGTTAGGGATATGGCTTGATTCAGATTTAGGTCGGGGGATACACATATAGACGGGGAAATAGTCTTCGACACAACGGTTCACTGTCAACTGCGCCAAGTCAGAAGGAACTAGGCAGAGTGAGAGGAGAAGTAAGTTTGACTGTGCCTTCAAAATTAAAGCAGAAATCGTCTTGTGTGGAGTAAAGTTGTATGACAAAGTAGTGGAGGATGCACATTTTGGGAAAACAATTGCTACTCCACATGTTACTGCCCATGTATTACTCACATATTGCAAATTGTTAAACAATAGATTTTACTTTGAAAGTTACGACCGGAAACTTGTAATGAGTATAATGAAACCTGTCAGTTGGTGATAGATCGATAACTTGTGCTAAGATATATAAGTACGTACAGAAAAAGTAGTTAATGACAGCTCATCATTGTATCCATAACACCGCTGTCATTTGAGTCCGAACGACTTTACGTCCGCTGCCAGCTCAGTGTAGCTTGCTCTCCTCGCCAGGTAAGACAAGCTACCTGCTAGCGCCGATATGTTCAGTACGGGCTACCAAACCCCGCAGCGAAATCTAGCAATTTAATTTGGTCTTGCGGACTGACCAACAATCGTCGCAGCAAAAACGCAATGAAATATATTTTATGATTCGACTTGAGTCAGCCTACAATTCGGGATGCTCCCAATACATCAAGCAGCACAGGTTAAAATACAGTTGAATCTGTTTACTGTTTGGTTCACCTGTTATTCCCACCTTAACCGAAGTAGAGTCACACATTATTACTGCAGAAGGTAACGTTACGGAATACACCAGCCCAGCACTGAGAGGCTCAGGAGGAGCTTCTACCCTCATCATGATACAAATCACTTGAAAATTGATAAATGCTAATGAATTACTAATATAATATTTAACTTGAATGAAAAAAGGCTAATGTTTTTTTTTCTTCCATTTTGCTAATTTAAATCCCTTAGCACTGTATATAGTGATGAATTAGACTTAACTGAGAATGTGCTACTGTCTAATTAGATTATCAGTATAACTGTCTGTCTGTCTGTCTTGTTAGGTTATCAATATGGCCTCATGGATTATTCAGATGACTGTGATGGTGCTATCTGTCTTCATCAGCAGCGGCCAGGGAAAGAGAGACAAGGTGCTCTACTGCTCTGGTAAGTCACCATGTGTTCTAACTGAATGGTTGTATTTGATGAAGTAGAGTCTGCTGTTCAACATTTGAATTGCGATCCCTTGTGCAGGAGAGTAACACAAGTATGCTGTGCGACCATGTAACTCTATGCACAAGTTATAATAATATAATACGTTTTTTTTCTGTCAATTTATTGAACATGTTAAAAATACAAATACAAACACAAAGTAAAACATATAATCAAAAAGAAAACTAAATGAGATAATTAGGAACATAAGCAACAAATAAGCTACTCAAATAATATTGTTCATAATAAGTTTCCTGCTTGCTATACTGTTACTTAGCACAGATAAAGGAGACAAGAACTTAGCCCAAAAGGAACTATTGGAAAGTAACAAGACTAGGTTTGGGTTATGCGATCATTTTTATATCATCCAATCGTGGTTACTCGAGATCGCCGAAACTCAGAAGTAGGAGACGGTGAGGCGAGTTGTGTCACAGCACGGCAGTGAAATGGCAGCATGGACGACTTGGTTTCAATTGTCCGACTCTCTACTTATCTTGGTCCCACTCCTTTTAATAACCACATTTGAGAGATACCTTTTCAAAAATGCTTACGTATGTGTTTATCTTGTAAAAATGAATATTGGCCTATGTCTTATTATATCATTGTTGGATGTTTTTTACTCAAATATTGATATTGATATTGGTCTTGGCCTTAAAAATCCAAAATCAGTCCAATTAACTAAACATTTTTACCCCAAGTAAGAATGATTCATAAATAAAAGTAGTGTCAATGTTTAATCATCTGTGCCCAATAAGACTGTTGACTAAAAATGAATTCATCATTTGATACTAATCATTGCTTTGATAAGTTATCAAAGCACTTTTACTAGCATTTTGTGTGCGTGATCGATATTGTCAACAACTCAGTCTCATCTATTAGACAGACATGGGATTGCAAAATTCCGGGAATTTTCAAAGTTGGAAACTTTCCATGGGAATATATGGGAATTAATGGGAATAAACAGGAATGAATGAGAATAAACTGGATATTTTTAATGTTGCTTGTTATAATACTGTTAGTCTATAACAGGGAACTTAAGTGTAGTTGAAAAACCCATCTTGCAGCATAATCTTGGTTAAAACAACCTGATTTAATGCAACTTCAGTTGAATGTCCTCCCTATATTCGTTAATGACATGCACGCAGGCAGTAATCAGCATAGGCTACTACATACTTGCCAACATTTAGTTTTTAAAATACGGGAGTTTTTTTTCTTTGTTATTTATATTGTTTATATTTATGTTTGTATAAGATGGAGTTTGTATGAATTGCCCAACATTTCCAGGTAATTCTCGTAAATTCCCATTAATTCCCATAATTTCCATTAATTCCCATGAAAGTTTCCAAATTGGAATGTTTCCAAAATTCCCCAGCTTAACTTTCCATGGAAAGTTTCCGGAAATTTACCGGACAATTTCCGCCCCTTTGCAACCCTAGACAGACACCTGTTGCCTTTCATTAGACATCTGTAGCTTAAACACCAAGAGAGTTAGTCGTTCTAGTTTATTATGAGTGACATACTCACTGTTGGACATGTAGTACTGTTTAGTTACCAAGAAAGAACCTTTTTTTTACCTTTCCATTTAATGTATTGACTAAATTCCTGACGATGAGATGCAACTTGTCTTCTTGCCGTCACTGAGGTTTTTACCTGTGTTTCCCAGCATGCAAGGCAATTGTGGATGAACTGAACTACTCAATCAGTCAGGTGGACCCAAAGAAAACCATCAACGTCGGCGGCTTTAGACTCAACCCCGATGGAACCATGAAAGACAAAAAGGTACGGGACACAGATGTGTATGTAAAGATTCCCTCACCTTACTACTAGGGTTACACGATAGTGACAAAAAACTGATTATGAATATTGCGAACATATGTAAAATTACAAAAGTTATGGGAAAACGCATCAAAATAGATTCATAACAAATACAGCACAGGGTGTATTTCAACTGACTGTCATATTGGACTGGTACAACATGAATAAATAAATAAGGACCATGTCTACAGAACAGGACATGTTTGACTGGTTGGACAGTATACTACAACATAATAAATAAAGAGAACAGGACACAACTTTTCTTTCTCTTCTCTGATTTGTTCCGTCTTGTTGTCTCTATCTGTTTCTTCACTTCCACTGTCACTCTGTCGAAATATGCCCACACTTGGTACGCTCCATAGGGTTTGTCACGTAGTGGACCTGTGTGCTGACGTGCACTAACATGTGCAAGTGGCACGGTAACTGGCCGATGAAACATGATCATCATAGCGTTTCAAGCGGGTCCAAAATCAAACACAACTAAGCCACACAGCCAACGGACGGGACGCAGCGCTCCACAAAATAAACAAAATATTGCATACTTATCGCCTACACTTTTCGATATAATATTGCGAACATGATATCACGACAACGATATTGAGTCGATATGTCATGCACCCTTAGTTGTAAGTAGTATGCAGGGTTTTTCCCGACTCAGGATGGGCCTGTGGGGGGGGACTACGCACGGCAGTAAGCATGATCGCTCTGCGTACAGAAAAGGCAAAGAGTCTGTGTTACCTTATTTGACAGAAATCTACATGCATTTGCCTGTTACTTCTGAAAATGTAATAAACAAAAATATATATTATGCTTGAGTAAGTGAAATGTTATTTATGCTTGAGTAAATGAAATTTTATTTATAAATTGTTTCTCTTAATTTCTATTATTTTGGTGCTGGTGATTTTCCTTTGGTGCTGGCTAAAACCTCTTTGGGGTGGGGGGGCGCCACAAATTCCTCTATGCAGGAAAAAGCCTGTTATGTAGTGGTTTAAGTATATGCTGACACATCAGCTTCAGACTAGAGATGCAGACTGTTTCCCATGTTATTGCGTGTCATTCTTGCATTATATGAATATGTTTCAGTTAAAAGTACGCTGGTAATTTAATAGATCCCAGTCATAGGTTTTTTTCAGTTCATATGCACACACTGGGCAGGCCTCATTCAAAATCAAGCAACGCTTAAACATTTTACTGTAATCAGTGATGTGGAGGTATCGCTGCAGTCCTTTACTCCTCAGAGTGGATTGATCTTGTGTGTGTGTGTGTGTGTGTGAGAGAGAGATGCTGTGTGAACACAGTGAGACTATGGATTCAGGTTATTGTTCCTGGTCTAATGAGGTCACATCCCACTGGAACCTGGATATCCTCTATTGCCCAGGGACCAGGCTATCATAAGGTGTCCAGCTCTGCTATTGATTTCCTGGCCTTTTAAGTACTGACACTTGCACACAGTAAGTCAAGATGGCTGGACGAAAGGGCTAAAATATCTTTATTTTAAACGTGCCGCTAGGGGACTCTCAATAAAAAAAATTAAAAAAAACGATTCTGCTCTGTTAGCATTGAGAACTTTGTAAGTGTACAGACCGTTTATTAAAAAGATAGTTTAGAAAGACAGTACCGTTCACGTATACAGGCAGGCGCCATTTTGGGAAAACAGTCCCGACCTGTCGAACGACGAACGCTGTGCAATGTATTTTAATCAACAGATATAATTCATGCATTTCCATGTAATTACATTTCACAAACGTAATTCCTATCGACCCACTGGGAAACCACGGACCATGGGAGATTTCAAGTGACCGTTCAGCTCTAGTTGAACGGCGTTCGTCGTTCGACTGGTCGGGACTGTTTTCCCAAGATGGCGCCCGCATGTATACGTGAACGGTACTGTCTTTCTAAACTATCTTTTTAATAAACTGTCTGTACGCTTACAACGTTCTCAATGCTTCGGTTTACATGTAGGGACCCTCATTATGCTACCGTGGAATGTGGTGCTATTTTGAGCCTTGTTAGTGGTATAGAAATAAAGATTTCATTTTACTTTCCTCGTGCCCCGACAACTAGCGTTATGAGGTAATTAGCAGTTTGCGATAAAACCGGTCACATTCGATTAGCATGAAAACATATCCCAGAGAACGGTCGACTCGGTACACATATGTAATTAACCCCTAGGTTCATTTTGTGCCGGATTTGTCCTTTAACGGTCAAACAACTCTGTTCCCCCAATCCGTGTATGTACCTTTTTAAACAGAACAGTGAGGCGTATAACGGTGCAACATTTCCGCCTTGAACAAGCTGTGAGAAAGGGAGGGGCTAATGACAAAAACAAGCTGAGACTCCACACTGCATAAAGATGTGGGTTTTTTTTAAATTTTTTTTATCTCTCTATGACAAAAGTATCTGAAGCATTTGAACACCAGCCCTTATGGTGGTTAGTCCCCACGATGGATACTGCATTTATGTCATCCACATCTAAAGTGTCCTTCATGGTGCCATTAATGCTGCTATCTGTGTCATTCTTGGCTTCTCATTAGGCAGTTGTCTAAAGGTGGATTAATTTAGATATGAATGCTAATTACTCTTCTTGTGCCCCCCGTGGGTTCTACTTGGATTTCATTTAATTTGCCCCCCTAGCTGTGTGTGTGTGTCTATCTGTGTGTGTGTGTGTGTGTGTCTGTGTGTGTCTGTGTGTGTGTGTGTGTGTCATTTTACAGCAAATGATTCCAGTAAACGCACACAGGCAAAGGTTATGCTAACATGCTCACTGAATTGATGCTTATGTCATGTATTTACAAGAATATTTTGAAACTGCTCTGCTGATCTGCTAAGGCAAACCCACCTCCCACTCGTCCTTTTTAAATTAATAGTATGACGTTCAGGCTGTAAACGTGTTTAATCGTGCTGTATAGTTTAGCATTTTTACATGGTTGTCTATGGGGATTGACTCCCTTTTCGAGCCAGCCTCACGTGGCACCTTCTTGTTGGCTTCATTATTTTCAGCACCAAGGTTGTGGCTTGGTCAGTACACAGCTCATGGCAATGTACCTACCTAATTGGTCCCTCTCGTTGTCTCCTAACCCTAACCCTTTCTGGAGCTGTGATTTAACACTGTCTCAGACTTGACTTGAGACTTATCCTCAAAGGACTTCAGACTCGGACTTGAGATGCTGGACTCGTGAACAATCTTTATTGTTAGGAAACGTCTGATGAGCTAAAGCCTTGACTTAAAAACTTCATACAGTACAACGAGGCCCAAACAAGACCTATTTGGAGGTTAACTCCGACTGTCGTTCTCTAGATGTTGTGAAAAGATGAATTAACGTTTTTATATATAGCTATACAGTGTTCTAAGCAGTCAGCAGGTAATACAACACTCATTATAACCATGACAGACTTGAGACCTGACTTGGACTCTAGCTCAACGACTTGTGAGCATCTCTGTTATACTGAACTAAACCAAACTTGGCAACTGAACCCTTGCTCCATGATTTATTTATTTACTTATTCTACATTTTTGGTCTTAAAAATGTCTTCTCGGACTTTCTCATGGACAGACGCCCTGGTTTATATATCTAACAGTGGAGGATTCTTCTTTGTATGCATTACTACAACCCAGATCAGCTTTTCTGGTGAAAAGAGTTTGGGTTGTCATGCTGTAGTCACCAGGCCCAGGATAGTGTGGTTCCTCCAGAGATGAGCTCCTCCTCTGCCCTTAGCTGACACGAACCTCCACCTGTTGCATTGTTTGGTCAATCAAATGTTACTGAGCCACAGAAGAAGCCAAACCTTGATCCCATGCCCTCCCGGCTCCCTCCTTTTCAGCAGCTTTTGACCTAGTGTGAATCGGAGAGGGAGGGATGTCACAGCTTAGATGCCATCAGTGAGGAGGATTTGCAGGTTTTAAGTCTCTGCTCTTTGGCCTCCTCACAGTAGGACTTCCTGGGGGCATGGGGCTGCTCTGTGGCACAAAAGTTAAACCTGCCTGCCGCAACAATGCCACATTTAGGGCCTCCAAAGACATTGAACTTAGTTGGAGCGGTGAGCTGATCTCATAGTGACCGGTGGGAAGTCATGCATTGAGAATGAGAGGATGCACAATGACACAGTGACACATAATATCATGGCACAGAAATGTGACTGAGTGAGGTGACATGCAGTTTAACTGATTTTTTTTTTCTTCTTTTTTTAATCCAGAGAGGTTTTGCATTTTCTCTCTGCTGGGTTAGAGAGAGAGAGAGAGACACACACACACACACACACACACACACACACACACAGAGAGACAGAGAGAGATGACATGCAACAGGCCCCTGCATCAAACATTCAGCTACCAGCATGCCCCATTTCCATTTCCTGTTTGTTAAATCCATGAACAGAAATGTATAAAAGAAGGTTTGTGGTTTTAAGGGCATTTATGTCCTGGAACTGTTTCTCTGTGGGGATTCTGTAAGGGATCATGTCAATGGGCCTCATTCACCAAACCTTCTTCAGAACAAATGTGTTCTTAAACCCCACTTACGCAGTTTTCACGAAGATTCTGGCATTCACCAATGTTTTCTTATTTGGGATTTGTTCTTAGGTAGGAACAGAATCTACGCACACTCAAGAGCACTCTTACGCACAATTGAGCGCTGACATGTTTGCGCAAAGTAAGTAGTTATATCGGTTTTGTCCGTTCTAATTTAAAATGTAACATTTCTCTCCATTTTGTAACTAATTATTTTCATTATTTTACACATAATTATACGTTTGTTTGTTTTAAGAAATACACACTACTGCTCATTTGTAAAGCATTTTGAATTGCCATTGTGTATGAACTGTGCTAGGCCTATACAAATAAACTTGCTTTGCCTTCAATTCACATCAATTATGTTAACGGGGAACCCTGCCATCCAATAATAAGTGATCACGCTATTTATACCCCAATAGTATCTTCTTTCTGAAATAAAAAAAATTGCCTCAGATTTCAGATCAAACCATTTCTTTTCTACTTCATCGGTTCTGCGCCCTTCTCCGCAAACAGCGTTCACTGCATGAGTAACTGCATTCCATGCATCAGTTTTATTTGCATCTTAGTATGCACTGCTGACTCTACTAAATATGATGTCTCGTATTTCGCTAACTTCTTGCAGCAGTACTTCCACTTCAGAATTACTAAAGTTTTTCTTTCTTTTGGAGTCAAGGCCTCCACCGTCTTTGCCACGTCTGTTGGACATTTCTCTAAGGGTGCATGCGACACGGCCCTGCCATGTCATGCCCTTTTATGGGAATTAACGGGGCGTTTACCTATGCTAAATAGGAGCAACGGGCACAAGCTTTCAATTTACAAAGACATTGGGATTCATCATTCTAAGAACACACCTGTGAACAATTCTGCTGTTTAAGAACATGTCATGAATCAGACGTAGACTTTTGTTAGGGACTTTCTTAAGAACATATTTAAGAGAAAACTTAGGAAGATATTGGTGAATGAGGCCCAATGTGAACCTCTGTACACCCTCCAAAGTGAAAACACTAGGGTTGTGTATCGTTTGGGTTGTTTCCCATTACCAGTGATAAAACGATACTTTTAAAACGGTGCCGGTGCCTGAACCGATACTTAAGTAAGAAAAGAAAAGCGCAAATTAATATTCAGTGACATTAAAGAACGGCTTGTTTATTGCTAAGGCCATATGGTCAAATTTAAACAATTTATTTAAAATGTATTAACAATAACTTATAACAGTAACTTATTTCATCAGTCACTTGCTGTTGAACCACTAGATGGCAGAAGGTTATTTTACAATAACTTTGAATGTACCACGAGCTTACAAGTTGCAGTTTAACGCACCATTGCCGGTGTTGTTTCTCCGACAACTCCCACAGCATCAGTGGCCATGGTGCAGCTAGTCTCCTCTGTGTCTTTAGCTGTAGACTGTTGTAGTCCTGGTGTTGGAATCCTTTCCAGTGAAATACAGCCACAATGTTGGACCGTTTAGCTTTCAGCATTTAAACCGTTTTTAAGCCAGCAATTAGCTAACACTAGGCTAATTTTACCTCCTGCCAAGTGAAATGTTAAGTAGCGTCACGTGTAGTGATGCTTCTGTTGCCTCTAACGTCCACCGGAGTGCAGAGCAGGCATTTAAATGGCACTGCAATTTGAGTTGTCATTCGGTCCGGTAGATACCGGTCATTTGGAACTGGTGTCATATTGGCACCGAGTTTCGGTATTGAACCCTAACCAACAATCAACCAATGTGTGGTTTGAGGGGGAGTTACAAGCTGTAACTATTTCTTGACGAGCAAACCGTGTATCCATTCACCCATTACACTGTAGTCTCCAGCTATAGTGTGGGGAGCCAGATACGGTTGGTGGGTACAGGTTTTGGTTTTGATCTCTGCACAGGCACGACGGTACCAACCTGGCAACCTCACTGTGATGACAACACGTCAGGAAGCGGCACACAGGCAATGGAGGTGGTCCAGAAATAGTTCCAGCAAAACAAAAAAAAAAGTTACAAGATACAACACGTTAGCTTTAGAGGTCTTTCTAGGTGTATTTTTTAACTTGGGAGGGTGAACAGAGCATCACACTGTGCCTCAAGATCCCAACGACCAGCAACGACGACATGATCTATCACTGACTTCCCACTGAGAAATAGTACCAGCGTGTAACTACTCCTAAAACAACAATTTTAATTTCCTTTTGACAGAGCCAGGCTAGCATTATCTCCCTGCTTCAAGTCTTCATGCTAATCCAAGCTAACCCTGCCCTGACTCTGAATTGAGGTTGCGGCTAGAAGGGATACAGCTACGGCGACGACAGTTACGTTTAGGCACCAAAACGACGAGTTAAATTTAGGAAACTGAATGATTGAACACGTTTCCTCGGTGAAAGTATTAAAATTATATTAGATTAGATTTTGCGAGATTTTTTCGTAATTTTGCGTAACTTGTAGCTGTATCCCTTCTAGCAACAACCCTGAATTGATATTTATATGCTCATCAAACTAAACCAGCTAAGCTTATTTCCCCAAAATGTTGCCCTATTGCTTTTAAGCACTGTGCCAGGCGTCACCTGTTCTCCATCCTCCATCTTTCAAATCTGCAAACATGAACCAGCTCTAGGCTATGGTTTAATGCTATTCTGAGGACGCATATCATTTACAGTCAGAATTGCCAGCTAATTACAAATCGCTTCAATATTTCTCTTGTGTCATAATGAAGTGATATTATTATCATCAAACCTTTATCACGGACATTCTTATCAACTAATCCCTGCCTTAAACGGCATAATGGTTAGAAATGACATTTCAGCTTCTCCTTCCACTCGCCGCTTTGATGACAATATCATTATTATTATTAATTTATGGGTCTTCATTGGCCCATAACACCAGGACAATGAAATTGAAAGGCCCCTGTCCACAGCGGTGCAATAATGGCTCCCTATCCAATGGGAATTGAATGGAGGATAGCATCCCTGAGAAGCCTATTCTCTGGCCCAACCGGTCTCTTCCCCCCAGCGCCACCACCGCCCCCCAGCCCCATTCTTCAAACAACGCTGTGACTGACAGCTCCCTTTCACAAGACTCCGACTGGCAAGGAAGGGGTTTAATTCCAAACCATTTTGTAGCATGGCATGATAAAGACTCGGTCCCAAGCACGGGCTGAGATGGACCGACGTGGTTTTATTGTCGGGCAGGGGGAGTTGTCCTTTTTTTTTTATGGTGTTTGGATAGAATTGAGGATTCAGTTTGAGTTTAAATTTCAAACTCAGTGTTATCAAATTCATATACATGATGAGAAAAGACACCTTTGAGCAGATATGTGATGTCCCACAGTTCTTTTATAGTTTGATGATCATATGATGTCAGACAATAACAATACAACCCAAGATTTGATCTGCTTATTAAGCAAAAGGAGGACACTTAACTTTCTACGCCACTACATGTACCTGACAGCTAGTACTAGCTGTCTTCATATAAAAATGTAAACTGTAAATTATAGCGTGGTCTAGACCTACTCTATAATCTGTAAACTGTCCCGAGATAACGTTACGATTTGAAACTATAATGAAATTGAATTGAACTGAATAAAAATGATGCATTGTTATAAATGAAGAATGAACAACACTATATTAAGTATTTAAAATTAGCTTCAGCCTGACCAACTACCACATGTAAGTGATACTTACGTAATGAAGCATCAATAATAATAATAATCATATAATACATCATAATATAAATCCCTGAAATGGGTAATTTTCCATTTGAGTACTTTTTATAGTTATATGTACATATTGCTGATTAACACTAGTGTACTTTTACAGTTTATTTTTTATTTTAAATGCAGTACTTTTACACGAGTAGACATAACTACAAGACATGAAAGACCCAGTCAACAATGAAATGAGATGAAAAGAAAACATGTCACACTCACAAGAGGTCATTAGTTGTAGTTTGTTTATTTTATATATATATATATGTATATATATATATATATATGTAGTTATTTCTACTTCTTTTATATTACAAATTAAAAAAAAAATTTGATCTAGTTAAAAAATGCTATCTCTTTCATTGTATTTGCCTAATCCATAAAATCTGACGCTTTAGCTAATTTCCAAAACCTTCAGATTATTTGAGGCTGTAATCATACCCATCATCATAATATCTGATACAGCTTATGTTTATGTATATTTGAGATCTGTCCCATAATAAACATGAATAAGGAGTCAATGGGATGAACCAAACCATCTACCCAGGACTCCCAAAACTCAACAGAATAGAATTCAAATTACATTTTAATTAGTTTTAGGCCAAATGTCATGATATCAAGTACAACCTTAAATTTGAAGATACATTTTGGATTATGGAAACTCAAGTTTGACAATATAAACTTAATAATTAATAATATGAATTTAAAAAAAGTAAGTAATAATAAATAATGGCCACTAAGCCATCTCCATGACAAATGAGCAAACTCCATCTGCTGATGAAGCCCATAAAATATTAATAAAAGCTAGTAAGCAGACCTTGAGCAAAGATGATTGGGTCCTGTGTTTGTAGAGGCGAGAAGATTGGTCCAACAGAAAATTGATCAACAACAATTTTGATTTGGAGCCTAATTGTATAAAAAAAATGACAGAAACGGTCCTGGTTCCAGCCTCTCACATGGGCTGATCTGCTGGAAACTGAAAATCTTTGGTTTTGTGAATGTTGGTAGAACAATACGAGACATTTTGCACATTTGTTAGACCAAATGATTAATTAATTGATCGAGAAAGTCATGTGCACATCAGTAGACAATGAAAACAATCAGCCCCACTCACATCTGTCCCCAAACGACTAGACATTATCACTCGTTTCCCCTCACTCAGTGGATGAAATGTCGCCACTGGTGTCAAAGTCATCACAAGCAGATTTTGATTGATAGGTGAACCTCATCGTCATTGGCCTGCGTGACCTACATCCCTCGGTGCTCGCCCTCCAACCTTTGGCCCCGTGCTGTAACCCATTCTGTTGACTGGCCAACTTCCTTCCTCCTCAGCACAACAGTGTTGTCAAGCTCAAGGGATCCTGTGCTGAATGAATCAGAAGTTAAATAGGTGGGGTGGACCTGAAAGACAGAGGGATTAGTGAACGGGTTTTGACTCATTTTTTTTACTATGACGGAGCAGAGGAAGAGGCCGAAAAACTGAGAACGCAAAGGAAGGAACACAGATGGTGGAGAGGCCCTTTGTCACTTTGTGACATCTCGGAGTGTGTGTGTGTGTGTGTGTGTGTGTGTGTGTGTGTGTGTGTGTGTGTGTGTGCACGTTTGTGTCTGTGTGTGTGTGTGTGCGTGTGTGCGTGCACGTTTGTGTGTATGTATAATGTAATCAGTGGGCTTGGCCCGGAAGGGAACACAGCCAATTCTGAAAAGAGACAAAAGGGGGTCAGGGAATAATATATCTACATTGTTACAAAATCCAGTTCATCTGCAAGATGCCCTCCAACCCCTCCCCTCTTCCTCTCTTCTATCGCACCCCCCTAAACCTCCCCCTGCCCCCACACCCACCCTGCCACCTTTTGACCAAAAGAAGACAAGGAAGATTTCCTCCTTTGATCATTGGAGGGTGTAGGGGGGGATGAATGGACCAAAAAAGAGCAGCAGAAGCAGTGCAGGAGCTGAGAAAATGAGCTGTTTACCCTGCACTTGGCTTCTGTTGAGGCCTCCTGCTTCTCCCCATCTCCTCCACTGACCCCACCCTTCTCAGGAAACCAACCCCTCCCGTTGGCTTTTTCCAACCCTACTTGGAGGTGTAAAGAGCACCTCCCCCCCCCCACCCCTTTCACCCCCTTTCACCGCCCCATCCTCGCCCCCCTCATCCCCCGGGCGTCACCCCTGTCACCCAATCTCCTTCCGGGGAATGGTGTGCGCAGGGCGCTGCACCTGTCTTGACCCGTCTAGACACCACCGCCTCGCTGTTTTGTCCTCGAAAGGAGGGGGGGAGGGGGAGAAGGAAGAGAACGGTGGAGTTTGGATGGAGAGGTGGGGAGGGTATGCGCGCAGGTTAAAAGTCAGAGTTGGAGGTTGAGGTTTGTTAGTGAGGATGGAGAAAACACAGCGGAAACAAGAGGTCACCCAGCTGACCCGCGCTGAGCCCTGTGGTGGAACACAGCTGACACCGGGGCAACCCACACTCTGAGGACTGTCAACATCAGACTGGTTTATAAAGACTTTTTTGTTTTCCTCAGCATAAGCTAACCATTTTGTGCCATGGCAGTGACACAGGTGCCATTTCAGAAGTGTATTTTTTTTTTTTTTTTACTATTTTTAGGTTAGGTTTTATTTTTACGTTAGGAACATAGGAAACATTGGGAGAGTAAGAGGAATGTCACATGACCAAAGATCCAGGCCTGGACACTCACGCTACCAAACGGCTCAAAATCTGGTCTCCATGTTCCCCCCCCCCCTTGTCTCTCGGTGGTGTGGTCAGGTACCTCTCGCACGCTCCGAGACTCACCTCAGCGAGCTCCTGGAGGGGGTGTGTAACAGCATGAGTGACTACGCCCTCCACGTGGACCCCGACACCCAGCACAAACAGTACATGAGGTTTGCTCCCAGGAGTAGCGGGGCCACCGGGGACTTCCCCGACTTTAAAAATTTCCAGTTCGACGGACCTGAGGCATCCAACTCCATGAAATTCGCAGTGAGTAAAAAAAAAAAAGTGCATAATTAAACTGTGATATATAGTGTATTTGTACTAGAGCTGTAATCCATAATCATAACTGTGTTATAAGGAGGCATTGGATCAGGACAGGTTGACACCAGCTTCATCCTTCACTAAGTTTGTGCTTAAAGTTCTTGCTAGGTTCTCAGTAACTAGCTACCTTCAAACTACTCATTTACTAAATTGGGTTGATCCATTAAGATTGAAGGAATGTCTTTGTTGTGGAGACCCTGTGTGAATTGGTTGCTAGGAAACATTTATGGCACTGTCCAATCAGAAGAAATCAATGGCGTAAACAGGAAGTGCAAGGCAGTTGTAAAGCTACTGTAGCAAAACCTCCAAATATATAGTTGTTTATAGTTTTAGAAGGCCAAACTATTTAATTAACTCAACTGCCAATCCTTTTTAAATGTAGGAGTGTGTGTGTGTGTGTGTGTGTGTGTGTGTGTGTTATATAGTTCAATTTATGTCAATTACTGAACTTAATTTTAGACCTATAGAAACATTTCAAAAAAGGGGAAATAATTGTTACACATAGAAATATTAAAACAACACATATCTAAGAAATTAGAACTCTCAAAATTGAACATATACTTAAATAAAAAAAGAAATATTTTTTTTTTACTTTCAAGTCTCTGGGAGTCTTTACTGTCTAAAGTTCCATTGTCCACATTTCAGATCCCACGTATTGCAGTATAACCTCCTTTACTTTTTCACCTAAATGTGTCACATTTTAGCAAGCCGATTGGTTCAGTCGACAGTTCCACCTGCAGGTAGTGGGTTGAAAAAAGTTGACTAGTTCGTTTGGGGCAACCTGTTTGAATTTAGTGATGTGTCAGTGTCCACCTTGCAGGAGGAGTGACGTAAAGTATTGATAGTGTTATTTATGAATGGGACAAAAATGTGGATTATGTGTCCTGTTGCGATAGAACATGCTGAGGGCTTTCACTGTGATCACATGTTACGGTAACTAATCCAAAGATGTTCTCCTTCAGAATGACTCGAATACAACTTGTGTTTTTTGTGACGATTCATTCAGATATTGCTGATCATATCAAGTTAACACCAAAGAAAATCTTCATTCTGTATGTGACAGGGTCAACGTAACATCCTTTCTAGTGGAATACATACACCGTCTGTAAGGCCAGGTCCTCCTTACCTCTTTAAATTAAAACCATTTAAAAATAAAATAGATCTATAAAAACCATGTTTGGATTAGGACCGTTCAGTGAATTTGATAAAGGTTCTCCGTGCAAGAAGAAAAAGTGAAGTAGAAAGGAACAGAACCACCTCAAAGGCTTTAATATTTCCTTTTATCGTCTTAATTTGGGTTAGCGGGATGCTTAAGATTCATGTCCATATTTAGTTTGCCATACCCATACATCCTGTAGATCTGGTTATTGCAGACGGACCTGAAAACGACCAACGTTTTCAAAGCCCAAGCTAATTTAATGAGCTTGAGCTAGATTCAAAAGGGAGCTCCGTGTGCTTTGTTTTAGGATTCAGGATTGACTCAGCTTGATCCTGATCTTGCTGCTCACTTCATTTAATACATAGAAGCTAAAAAAAGTATTGCTTTTACACATTGCAGGTCAGGTGGCTGCTTTTTTTGCGCAGGTTTTTGAAAAAAATAAAAAAAATCCAAATTCTTTCCAGGACTACCTGCTTAAAATCAATGAAATAATAATGGAGTCCGGACTCCTAATCAGCTTGAAGTAAATACCAAGCTCCCAGTGAATCCGAGGAGTTGTGCTTTAGCGGCGCGACCGTGGAGTTGTCAAAATGGCTGAACAGTTTGGCAAACAGAAGGGAAAACATGGCCACCGCCCTGCAACCGGCGTGACCGCCATTGTGCGAATAAGACACTGTGTGTGTGTGTGTGTGTGTGTGTGTGTGTGTGTGTGTGTGTGTGTGTGTGTGTTGTGTTGTGTATGCATGGCCGAGCCGCCTCAGCTCTGTTTCCCCCAGGCCAAGTCTTTTTCTCGTGTTTTTCCTCTCAGTGTGAAGCCGTGGTGGAGGAGCTGGAGGATGATATCATCTCTCTGTTCAGCCAGGACGTCGAGCACGTGCACGAGGAGTTATGCAACAGAGTCTCAGGTACCACCGCTTCTCCACACAGATATGATGCAGCTCTTTGGTTTTTACGTTCATCCCCCCCCCCTCCCCTCACACAGGATATCTGTGTCACGCCTCACATCCACTGGAATCACTTTGTCTTTCTTTCTCGAGTCATTTTTTTGGAAAGTGACCCCACGTGCTTTGTTGTAGAAAAAAAACACCATTTGAAATCCGTTTTGCTCGTTTCTGCGTTTCCCTTTGCTACGACATATGAAGATGACTTTCCCATCTGCAGTCCATTTAACCCTGGTGATGTCCTCAGGTCAAATTTGACCCGTTTTTTTAAAATGTCTTTATCTGAAATATGGGTTTCTTTATAACCAAATAACCCCCAAAATAACATCCCTACAACGCGCTTCGCAAGTCAAAGTACTGATCACTACTTTCATTGGATTTTGAGTTTTGTTTCATTCAATTTTACAGCATTTGAAAAAAAAACTGAAATGGTTTCTAAACAGTATCCTGACTAAACTTTGACATACGCAAGTCTGTGATTATCCAGCAGCATGCAGTACGCTCCTCTAATATTAGTCAAATTAATTAATAATTTCTGCTTTTTTTTTTTTCTTTTTTTTTTTTTACAAAAAAATAGGTATAATTTCCTATATGAGGTTAATTGATCATGAATTCCAAAGAAAAGTGTGAAAGTATTGATAATAAGTTGGTGTTAGTGGCACATATACTGGTGGTAGTGAAAAAAAGCGCGAATAGTCGAAAAAAGCGACAAAAATGTTGAAAAAAGTTCCCCAAAAAAATGGACAAAAATGCCGGAAAAAGTGTCAAAAATCATCGAAAAAAGCTTCCGAAAAGTGTTAATTTTCTATTTGGACCCTAGAGGACAACAAGTGCATGGTCAGCGGGAAGACAACACGAGGGTTCATCATCTTATATTGCTTATAGCTTCCGCAGCCTTATCGTCGCTGCCGGGCAGAAACCTTGTATCTCCATATGTCGTCACTTAAATATATATATATATATATATATATATATTTTTTTTTTTTTCATAAATCAATGCTATTGGTCACCCTTTACGTCTGTCTGTGTTTGTTTTTTTACAAATGTTTAAACAGTGACGAGGTGATATTTGTGTGAGGAAAAATAGCTCAATTCAAATGTTTTTGTTCAAATTATTCATTTTCGGTTTTGGAGATACAAGGTTTTTGCCCGACAGCGGCGGTTATGTAACAGCAGAGATGACAGAGAGGCCATTTGTGAGAATCTGAATCAGCTGAAAGTCAAAAGGTTTTATTTTCAAAGAAAGACATAATTATCCCGAGACATTTCTGTAGCATAGAAACAAACTCAAACTGTCCACTTTTCTAGAATCGTCTCGATGACCTCCAGCTGATTAAATCTTAGTTTTTTTGTGTCATAAATCAACATAACACAACGTAGCAACATAATACAAGATTTTCATTCATCTACTAATTATTGTTCACAAGTCATTAACTGCCATCTCTCTCGCTCATGTTCTTTTTTTTTTTTTTTTTTTGTCTTTCTGTTTTGGATTTCAGACTACTGTGAAGGCAGCAGTCACACAAACGAGGAGTTATAGTGTTTTAGATTTTCGGTGGACGAAGGCGGGAGCAGCTCTGTTGCAGAGATTACAGAAGAGAGGCCTGCAACAAAAACAGTTTTTGACAAATAATTGACAATCTTTTTTTTTTTCAAAAAAAATAAATAAAAGAACTAATCTTGAGAAACCATTGTGTGCGCACTGGTTTTTGTCTGAGGCTTGAAATCGATGCTCCTGCACGCCGCGCGCTGACGTCAGACCAGAGGATTGTGTTGTCAGCTGCTGCTTCTTATTGGGTTTTCTGAACAGGGACTGCTTCTTCTCGGGCTGTCTAACCAGAAGCAGAGCTGCAAACCGGGCACATTCATCAAACAATGGCTGTGTTTGGGCTATGTTTGCATGCAGGGGGGAATTGAAAGCTTTGAGCTGCAAGAAAAAATAGAAATTAGAGATAGCATTCTACATAGTGCTGCAACAATTAGCCAATGAATCCATTTCTCAAGCTAAAATGTCTTAACGTGGTTCCAGCTAGGGCTGCACGATATGAGGGAAATATATGGTAACATTGTTGAATATCGCGGTAACAATATTACTTGCGATAAATAAACAGATATTAAAGTGTTCTCAGTTCTGCTGCTTTTAGTATTCGGCTAAAATAAAACAAATTGCTTTTTGAATTTCAAACAAATGAAAGGAAAGCATTTCCAACATTCTTTAATTAAACAAACAAACTGAACATTAATTTGAATATAAAAGGCACCACTAAAAAAAAAGAATGACAGTTACTTTTTAAATTGCCGTTTTCTTTAAACCAACACAAAATAAATCTCTTTCATGATATGTCGCAGCCTATCGCGATATGTCGCAGCCTTTCATGATATGTCGCAGCCTTTCAGGATATGTCGCAGCCTTTCATGATATGTCGCAGCCTTTCATGATATGTCGCAGCCTTTCAGGATATGTCGCAGCCTTTCAGGATATGTCGCAGCCTTTCAGGATATGTCGCAGCCTTTCATGATATGTCGCAGCCTTTCATGATATGTCGCAGCCTTTCATGATATGTCGCAGCCTTTCAGGATATGTCGCAGCCTTTCATGATATGTCACAGCCTTTCGCGATATGTCGCAGCCTTTCGCGATAAGTTTATTGCGGCAGTTGATATCGCGATGACTATAAAAAAAATATATATATATTGTGCAGCCCTAGTTCCAGCTTCTCTAAAGGTTCTGCTTGTCTCTGTTTTAAATCACAGTTGGACAAGACGAGACATTTGTGACCCAGCCCTTCTCACTATTTTCTGATGTTTTATTAATACATTGAAATTGAGAAATGAATTGACGATAGAACTAATCGTTATTTGCCAGAATTCTACAATGCACACATTCCTTTGTGTTAATTTAAAACATATATATATATATATATATATATATATATATATATATATATATATATATATATATATATATATAGCCCTTGCTCATGCAAGGTCTGAGCCTCATTTTTGGATCCAAAATTATAAGATATTTGTGACTCTCTAAATGGTTACGATGAGATGCATACAGGGACAAAAATGCAGAAACCCAAAAGCTTCAGGCTGTGTACGGCGAGCTGCAGCTGTTTGTGAATACACAGGTTTCAAATAGTCAAGTGTCTTCTCATTCAAACAGCAGGTTTACAGACTGGAGCTAAGAGCAGAAGAATCCATTGTCTGATTGGGCCAGATACAGCAGCAGCTGGTTGATGATTGGCCAGAACACTGTGCATTGATATGCTAAAGGCTGCATGTTCCACAGGGGAAGCATGTTCGGAGACAGAGAGCGTGTCATACTGAAGCTCCTCTCAATATATTCAAATGTTACTCAGACATTTTCTATACTTGGCTGCGTTTTAAAGATTGGTGTAGCGCTGATAGATTAGGTCACGGCTGATGGAAACATGTTTTGGATTGAGGATGTATTCCATTGTGCTCACTCTTTCATGAGGTGAGGTTGTGGAATGTAACTAAGTACATTTACTCAAGTACTGTACACATTTGAGGTACTTGTACATTACTTGAGTCTTTTCTTTTCATGCCACTTTCTACTTCTACTCCGCTACATTTCAGAGGGAAATATTGTACTTTTTACTCCACTACATTCATCTGACAGCTTTAGTTACTTTACAAAATTCCGATTTTTGCACACAAAACACGTTTGTATAAAATACGTTTTATTATAAATTAATCTACCCAACAATATATAAGTCCAGCTGAAACGATTAGCCCATTGATTGACAGAACTGTTTGGATCGTTTCCAGTTTCTAAAATGGGATGGTTTTTCTGCATTGAGTACTTATACGTTTAATACGTTAAGTGCATTTCCCTGATGATACTTCCATACTTTGAATTAAGCAACATGTTTAATGCAGGACTTTTACTTGTAACAGAGTATTTTAACAGTGTGGTATTAGTACTTTTACTCAAGTAAAGGATCTGAATACTTTAATAAAAACCTCCATCACCACTGAGCAGCCAAACTTACTCTCTATGGCTGCTATGGATGGCTCAATCTGCCAAATCCAGAACACAAAATTGGTGTCCTGCCTCTCTAAAGAGCAGAAAAAAGATTGTGCTAAGCTTTTTTTTTTCACTTGTCCGGTCGGGCAAGTAAAAAAAAATTCTACTTGCCAGAAGTCATGTTTTACTGGCCCCTATAAAAAGGAATCCAAGGAAAAACGTTGAAAAAAGGTTTTGAAAAGAAAAAACTTTCAAAAAAACCCGTCAAATATCGAGAAAAAAAAGAGTCAAACTTCGGGAAAAAAAATACATCAAAAAAGTGTTAAAAAAACTTGTAAACAAAAACTTTAAAAATAGTTAAACGTTGAAAGCATCAAAATTGTAAAAAAAACGTTAAAGCAACACTAGAGAACTTTTGCCGCGTCGGTCCCCCTACAGGTTGGAAGAGGAATTGTCCGTTACATTACATTATGCACGTTTGCCAGATTGGGTAGCTGATCTGTAGTTCGAATGAACTGGACAATGTAATGTAATGGACAATTCCGCTTCCAACATGTAGGAGGACCGAAGCGGGAAAAGTTCTCTAGTGTTGCTTTAAAAGCATCAAGCACCAACTAAATTTGCCAACGGCACATTCAAATCAATTGATTATGATACGATGATGCCCGACCGGGCAACCGGGTTGTTATATTTACTTGCCCGAAGTGGCGTTTTGCTTGCCCTGGGCCATCGGGCAACCCTTATTGTTGAACCCTGTATATGCATTATTCAGACTCAGACTTCAGGCGATGAGTCACGGACTCATAATTGCACACGTACAATACAGTTGATAGTTCTGGTTCTTTTGATTTATAAGGGGGGGGGTCTAACTGCGTGTCAATCACTGCTCATGCACACGCATTCATTCTCCCTTGTGGGGGGAGGGGCTTAGGAGAACATTTGGGCTTTAGCAGAAATGGGGGGAGGGACTGAGAAGTTGTCGATGCTCAAATTCTTTGGCTAAATCCTGGATCTTCACAATCCTACCTGCAGCACCTTTAACTTCTCAAATTGTAGACCGAATCATTGTGACGTCACTCTAACACAAAAATCAACCCCGCCATCAAGTTTATTTAGCAGCACTTTAAGCAAGTTCGAGATCAATTGTGTCTGGTCTCATTTGCATCTGTGGTGTTGGTAAATTCCCCTGCTAGATTGAGAAATTGCCAGAGGATCTCTAGGACTTACGTCATAGTGGACTGTGTCACACCTACCTTAGGTTTTACGCTCAGTGCCAATGTTCAGTGTCAAAGTTGTAAGGGTGGTGGTTGGCGTTGATGGGTGCTGCATGTGTGAAAATAGTTGTCTAAAGCAGGGATCTTCAACAGGGGGTCCCCGGACCCCTAGGGGGTCCTCAGAGTCAATGCACGGAGAGGGGGGGGGGGTCTCCAAATAATTGTTAAATTTGTGAAAGTTAAAAAAAAAGCTGCTGCTAGCCTTGTCTGTACACTAGGCCTGCACGATTCGGGGAAAAATATGAATAAGCGATTTTTAGCTTAGAATTTATCACGATTTTCTGCCACGATTTTTTTCTCACGAAGTGCAATGTTTGAACCATGACAAAACAAAACAAATTGGCAGTACCAAACATAGATTTTTTGGCACCTATAGCACATTGATCATCACCATGTGCCTGTAAACACAGAGGCTTCAATGAAGAGAAGGGAGAGAACTGCAGCGCTTGGGAGCGCTTTAAAACCTATTTTATACAGTCTGTTTAAAACTCACAGAAGAAAGTAGTAGCTTTAGTGATGCAGTCGGCTCGTAGAATTAAATGAGAATCAAAGTCATAAAAAAAAAAAAAAAGTGCAGGCCTACTGTACACATGTATGTTTCCCATTGATGAAATGAAATAATAGCGTGTTCTTCAACTTTATTTTGTCAATATTTTTGTTTGAATATTTCATTCTGTATTGACAGGTGCAATATTTGAAAATTGATAATTATTTATTATTATTTTTAAATTACATTTATATCTGCATTTATGTCAAAACCTAAAGACTTTCAAACATCAAAATGTCATTTATTAAATGTATTTGTGTCAAAATGACATAAACCCTTCCAACACGCTGGCGTGTCACGTGAAAAATAGGCGTCGGTCCTATTTCTAGCATGCACGCGTTTTCTGAGACGCCTGAGACGTACGTGTCACGCAGGCAGTGTGCAAGCTCTAACCTGTTAACATGGGAGCCAAAATAAAAACGGACCTGCCGCACAGCTGACACGCTCATGCAACCCAAGCAGTGTGCAGGGGGCCTAAAAGATGATTTATATAATCATGCCAACAATTATTATTTGAATAGCTTAGTATTCTATGCAAAAAAGGTATGTATAAATATAAAGGCTTTAGGCCGCCCACACGTTACTGTAAGCCCAGTTTAATATGCAATTTAATTTTATACAATATATGTAGTAGGGGGTCCCTGCTCTCTTTCAGTTAAGGGGTCCTTGGCTTATAAAACGTTGAAGACCCCTGGTCTAAAGCCTTTTGTGCCTCCAGAGGGAGCTGTGTGAAGTCTGAGTGTTGAATCAGCGTTGGGTGGGGCTGAAGACTACAAGTTTAAAATTATGAAAAGAATCTGGTGATGTGGAGTTAGAAAGAAGTGAGCTCACCAGACCTGTGCAGTCAATAGAGTCTGTGCCATAAAAGCACTACCAATAAGGGCCTTAAGGGGTCACCAGAGGGACTTTTCAAATTGGACAAGAAGCATTTAATTACAGTGTAGATAATATTGTTATGTAAACATTAAAAGACACTTACTCAAAGCAGTGGTTCTGAGTAGAGCTGTCCTCAACTAAAAAAAATTCTTAAGTCGACTAACACTCATACAATTTTGTCGACTAATCAATTAGTTGATTTAATCGATCTGTAAAACAGTTTCTCCAGAAAGAATCATGCAATAGCACCACTTTAAATCTTGTGTTTTACCATAAAAAACAAATAGCAGGAGTCAGTGGTGGAACTCACTGACAATCAATCTCATAACTCCAAACCTGACTGAGTAATAATTTCCATCGCAAAAACGCATGAAAAATGACTAGTCGACTAAAGAAATCTTAGTCGACTAAGACCAAAACGGCCGATTAGTCGACTAATCGTCTAAGAGAGGGCAGCACTAAATCTGAGCCATGTGCCACTGCAAGCCGAGAGTGTGCAGGTTCTGCATCTTACAAAGCACTGCGCCTGCTTATTTCATTGGTTAACACAACCTGAGATCAGCTGCTGCAACAGTTTGGCACCGAAGAAATCCGGCACGAACATGACTCTGCAGAGCACCATTTGTGCTCGGCCCTTTCTGTCTGTTTGTTGTTGCTACACCAGCAGCAGGACGTCTGTACCTCCCTCCCTCCCTGCCGCTTTGGTTTCCTCTCTGCCCAGGGATTGAAGTCACAGTAGGACCCATACGAGCTCATTGTGCAGCTGCCTGTTTGGAAATGTCAAGAAGCCCAGCTTCCACCCCTGACAGATCAAGGGTTACCAAGGTGCTGACTGCCAACAGGGTGACAGACAACCCTCACAGCCGTTAAATGCTCATTTGCCACAGCCCATTGATTGACAATTGGGCTTTTAGTTGTACCAAGTAGAGCCACTCTGAGGGCGTAAGTACTCCAGTTTGTAAGACACAGGGAAGTAAATATTATCGAGCCTGCTATAGGGCTGCACAATTAATCGCAATGTTATCGCCATATCCAAATCGCAGGGTATTTGTTAAAGGCTAACTACGTGTCAAACCATTCTGAATGAAGTGTTGTGGTGCTGCAGAGACATCCCAGCCTACAAATCGTATCCTAAAGACTAAAGAAAAAAATCTGTTTGGTACAGATCTTCGTATAAACCACACAATAATCATTTATTAATATTTTGACAGGACAAACAGATGATCCAAAACTTTACAACATTCTATTCACAATTACGTTCCTTGTCCCCAATTTTATTTTTATACAACACACAACAGGAGTTGTGTGCACACTGTTGTCCTGTGCAGTAAGGGATTATTGGCAACACTTTTTACCTAATAAAGTGGTTTGGATTTCTTTTTTTTTCCGTTTTACAGGCAAGTCATTAAGTTCTTATTTACAAAATGCAAGCAACTAAGCCACATAGTGGAAGGGAAGGAGGGCTACGAGATAAAATACATTAGAGACACATACAGTTTCAAATGACATAAAATATAATTTAAAGTAACGACTGAAATTGGCAATGAGAACATAGTCAACAAGTATAACAAGAGATACGCACAGGAACATGGGTGAATAAGAAAGGGAGGAACCTTACAAATATGTAGCTGGGAAATTAAGATGTAGAAAAGCTACTGCGTATTTCGGTGTACATGGATGAGATGGCGTCTTTGAAAGATGAAATGGAAATGAGTTTTTCCAGTTTAAGAGTCTTTTGCAGAGTGTTCCAGGCGCGAGCGGCGGCAGATTGAAAAGATGCGAAACCAGGGAGTTGAGTTGGTTTGAGTTGATCGTGCTAAAGTGTTTACAACCTGTCTGATTGTCTGACTTTTCATTTTTTCTTGCCTCCTCTGTCATGTCATCGTGTCCCTTGTCTATATCCACGGCGTTCCACTTCCGGGATTGCTCCGGTGCCGCCTGAAATTCCGCCAGATGTCACTCTTTTCGACTGGATGTTCGTCACTTTCCTCTTTCTTTGTGTTGCCGTTCTAAACTCCGGTGGATTTATGAGGACTATGGCTAACTGCTCCTCAGATCTCTGCAGGGTAAATCCAGACAGCTAGCTAGACTATCTGTCCAATCTGAGTTTTCTGTTGCACGACTAAAACAACTTTTGAATGCACACGTTCTATCAAAACAAGTTCCTTCCCGAGGCTATTTTGCAGCGGCACTGTGGCTCCGTCCGGCACTTAGCGCCGCCCATGACGATTGTGATTGGTTTAAAGAAATGCCAATAAACCAGAGCACGTTTTTCTCCCGTCCCAGAATGCTGTGTGGACTAGCCAGATCCCCCTCGGCAGCGCTGTGGAAGAAGGTATGGCAATGCGAAACTATCGTGTCCCAAAATCCCTGCAATAACTTTGACTCTATAGGATAATAACTCTGATAGGAATTATGGGCAAAACTATAAAAAAAGACCCAAGTTGTCGTAAACTAGAATGAATCTTCAACTACAGCGTGTGTTCCAGCTCAACTTCCATGTGGACAGTTTTCACACTTTCTCACAATTTTGGCAAATTATTAGTTATCCTGCCGACCTTCCAACATTGTGAAAGCTATTGTCATGAACAACTGAAAAGTAATTTGTTATTTATTTGTATCTATATTTATATATTCCTTTATATTTATGATTTTCACTTGAGATCTTTGATTTGCCAGTGAGCTCAGAAACTCTAGTTCTGCCCACAGAGTACTTCCACTCTGAGAAAGCTACAATACATTTAAATGTTTTCTTCACTCAACACAACTAGATCCCAAGTGGATACATATTTACATGTTTGCTATGGGTTTTAATGTGGATAGGTAAACTGAACTTTGGGGAAATAACATTTTCTTGATCTTTTTTTTTTATCATTTGTGGACACTAAGAGACCCAGCAATCACCAGACGTGTTATTGTCATCATTGGGTTATACGCTTTTGATAGCATACCATTTGGTATGTTTAAGGGTTAGAGAGAGATTGTGGTTACAGTGGGAAAAAAGGCGAATGTTGATTCCAGATCTGTGACTTGTTTGGAAGTCAACACCCTGACCTCAACACACTTGCTTTCTGCCTCATAAAGGACACACTATGTCCTGCATTGAGACTGAACATTGACCTGGGACATTAATTATGAAGACTACCTCCACAGCGCTGTGGCGTAAGGTAGGGCTGCACAATTAATCACAATTGTATCGAAATCGCAATATGGACTACTGCAATATCCAAATCGCAGGGGGGCGCAATATTTATTGAAGGCAAAATATGTGTCAAACCATTCTGAATGAAGTATTGTGGTGCTGTAGAGACGTCCCGGCCTACGAATCCTATCCTCACACTATAATCATTTTAATTTCTTTCAATGTTAATAATTTTCAATGAAAATGAGAATAATGATACAAAAACGATCATTCCCTCCAATATCGTGAATCATATCGCAATTGCAATATCAGTCAAAAAATCACAATTAGATATTTTCCTCATATCGTGCAGCCCTAGTGTAAGGTCTGGCTACAAAAAAATCTCTGGGTTGTTCGCATTTCTTTAAACCAATCACAATCGTCTTGGGCGGTGATAAGTGCCGGTCGCAGCGATGATGGCTCTGCTAAATAGTCTCGGGAAAGAACTTGTTTTGGTGGAACATTTGCACCCTGCAAAAGAAAACTCCACATCCAATATTAAATGAAGTTAACTGTTCACACAATACAGTAACATGAGCTATTTAAATTAGCTGATACATGGTTAAACCTCATTAGCTCTTACCAGTGTATCTCCATGTGTATCTCCGTGTGTACTTCATCGTCAGCAATCCCACCAATCGGTACCAAACCGTTCCAGTTGGAGAGTAAATGCTGTAAACATATTCTTTGTAAATCTTTGCAATCATTCCCCAAAAGAACCAAGCAGGCCTGCCTTGTTGCACGATCCAAATTCTTTAAAAAATTTTCAGCATGTAGCTTACTAGCTCGAAGGCTGTTGTTTCCCGTTTTAAAGGGAGGTTAAGAATGGAAACACACAGAGCGAAAGGGGAGGGACAAAGCCTGACATCCTGCACCTGATGTCAGGCTTTATCCTGGAAATGCACTTCCGTTGATCCAGACTAATACGGATGCAATACCCATAGGACTCTGGGCTGTCAGCTACATGTAATACGTTTGTTCTGCCTCCAGAAGCAGTTCTGTTTGTTAGAATATAATAATCCTAATCTGAATATTGATTATTGAGCCGAGCATGACTGACAAGTTTATTATTATAAGCAATATATGCCACAGCAAGGTCTATCAGTTACTTTAGGACATGTGCTTACTGAGCTCACAGTGTCAGGAGAGGATTATGACTGCTCGATAATTCCTCAACTGTTGTTTTTCTCCGACTCAACGTTAACTTGTTGAATGGAAAAACCTCGGAGACAAAGTGTGATTTTTGTATCCTTCTACTCTTATAGCATAAAGTTTGGTCATTGAGCTGCGGCATTAACTTGTATTCTAACAAGATTAAAATATATTTGTCCTGGAGATTAGCATAGTTAAGTCTCCCCTTTTTTTGGGCTCTTGGGGCGGCTGCAGCAGGCTTTGATCAGTGTTGCGCGGCGAGGCCCAGGCTTGCCCTGGCCATCCAAGCCCCGGGTGTGAAATTGGTCTGATGTCATCCCCCATTCTCCACCTTCACCAGCTTTTAGCTGCCGTAATTATATTTCCGCCACAAAGCCCCGTCCCCTTCATTCCATATTCCAAGTTTGACTAGGAAGCATTTAGAGAACTATGGCTAAATTACTCAGTAGGGGGAAGGGGGACTGGATGGGCCGCCTTTTGTCTGACGGAGACACAGGGGACATCAATACTTTGTGATATGTACTTTTCTTTTCTCTGCTCGTCTGCCCTTTGCCTCTGCCTGTTAGAGGGGTTAAGTTTATGACAAGGGGATGGATGAACTTTGGGTAAATAAGATGTTTTTTTTTATTTATCTTTTGCCCCTTGATACTCTGCTTATAGCCAGAAAACAACAGGACCTGTTGCTGAAATGTTTCCATAGACAGATTTAGCAACATTTGACTGGTGCCTGGTTTTACTGATGTCTTTAAAGAAATCTATATTTAGAAGTCCAGAAAAATTTGGTTTGAGTCCTTTTTTATGAAAAAAAAGTACAAATTCTCTCATTCCAGTTTCTTAAATGTGAATTTGTTCAACTATCTTCTCTCCTCTGTGACAGCAAATTGAATATTTCATGAGTTGTGGACAAAATAAGACATTTGAGGCTTTGGTTTTGGAAAACATTGATCGAACTTTTTTCACTATTTTCGGACATTTTATAGATCTAACAACTCAACGATTCATTGAGAAAATGATCAACAGATTAATTGACAATGAAAATAATCTTCAATTTCAGTTAGTTTTGAAGAAAGGCAGGGCATGACTTCAAAGATATTCACAGATGTAGTTTACAGCAAAAGAAAAAAACAAGTCCAAACCATTCAACGATGTAGTTATTTTATTCCTACCCTGTAAAGCGTTTCAGAAACTAGAAAAAAAGAAACTAGCAGTGGCAGGAAATACCACCCACAGGAGCTTTTTTCGGTAACGTAGCGGTTACGGTTTTAGTAATAGTTTCATTCATTGCTCCGGTGCCTCATTTCGGCCGGATGTCCGTTACCTTCCACTTTCTTTGTGTTGGCGTTCTAAACTCTGGCAGATTTATGAGGACTATGGTTAACTGCTCCTCAGATCTCTGCAGGGTAAATCCAGACAGCTAGCTAGACTATCTGTCCGATCTGAGTTTTCTGTTGCACGACTAAAACAACCTTTGAACATACACATGTTCTACCACAAAGTTCCTTCCCGAGTCTATTTTGCAGAGGCACCGTTGCTCTGTCCGGCGCTTAGCGCTGCCCAAGACGATTGTGATTGATTTAAAGAAATGCCAATAAACCAGAGCACGTTTTTTTTCCATCACGTAATGCTGTGTGGACTAACCACACCCTGCCACCCAGGAAGGTCTGGCAATGCGAGACTACCAAAAAAAGACTAATTAAATCTGATTGTTTTCAGCCCACTAGAGTGGAAACCAAATTGAAAACCGGAATCCTGCTGGTGTAGATTTACGTCCAGTTGCCAACGTTCAGTGGAAACACAGAGTATGAGCCCTGTATGTAGTGAGGCGGAAAGTAAAGCACAAATTGAGGGGTCAGTATGCTGCCAGATCTTTTCCACCTTTCTGATGTTGAAAATTGGGGAAGCTGCATCCGACATTTCTTAACTCACAGAAAATTGAAAAAGGTTGAAGATGAACAATTGTGAAGGTTGGTGGGCTTTCAACGTAAATAACCCAGTGCAACATTATCAATGTCTTTTAGGTGAGAAAGTGTGGGCCGCTATCCCCATGTGTACCATTCATGACGTTGAGACTACGATGAAACCCAGAACTGTTGAAGGAGATCGGGGAGGCAGTGGGATGCAGTCATGAGGCTTTCAAGTGCAGCCATTCAGATGAGCTATAAAGACTGTTGCCTTCAGACGTGGTTGGACAACAGCTCGTTTAAACTGGTATCCCCTTATACTTTCCGTTAAGGTCTGCGTGACGTACATTACATTTTATAATCTGCCTAATGTACTCATGGACCGTACACACCGACAAACGTACCAATGCTGTCGGGTGAAAAACGTATATGTCCAAAACTGCTGTTTTTCAGGAAATGAAAAAGGCAAATTTGAAAACATTTTATTGAGGTATTTGACTTGGACAAAGTAAGAAGAAATTGCCTCGTCACTGCCTTAATAGTTGGGGGCGCCCTCTGGCATTGCCAGACCCTCCTCCACAGCGCTGCGGAGGAGGGTCTGGCTCGTACACACAACATTCCGGCATGGGAGAAAAATGTGCTCTGGTTTATTGGCATTTCTTTAAACCAATCATAATCGTTTTGTGCAGCACTAAGCGCCGGACGGTGCCTCTGCAAAATAGCCTCAGGAAGGAACTTGTTTGGGTGGAACATGTGTAAGGTTGTTTTAGTGGTGCAACAGAAAACTCAGATTGGACAGATAGTCTAGCTAGCTGTCTGGATTTACCCTGCAGATATCTGAGGAGCAGTTAACCATAGTCCTCAGAAATCCACCGGAGATTATAATTCCAACACAAAGGAAGCGGAAGGTAACAGACATCCGGCCGAAATGAAAGACATCCGGCGGAATTTCCGGCGGGGCCAGAACAATCCCGGAAGTGGACCGTCGTGGATATAGACTAGGGGCGCCCTGGTAGCTCACTGGGGAGGGTGCGTACCATTAAGGCTCAGTCCTAACTGTGGCGGCAAGGGTTCGAGTCCCTTTGCTGCATGTCTTCCTCTCGCTCCACTTTCCTCTCTGTTTCTGTCTAAATAAAAGCAAAAAATGGCTAAAACATATCTTTAAAAAATAGTCCAATTGTTGTAAAACCCATAGACAGACGTAAAGGGTGACCGATAGCATGGATTTCTGACGAAAATTAAAATGACGAAATATGGAGATACAAGGTTTTTGCCCGACAGCGACTATGTGTGAACACATCAGCCTTCAATACCTAGTGTAGTACAAAACTGTGTGCACATCTGTCGCCACATCCGTTCTTGAGTATCTAATCCTAAAGGCTGCGGAGGTTGGGGTGGTGGATGGGGACATAGCAAAGACCGGAACACACATTTTATTTCAGACTTGCAATACAGTTTTGCTTTTCTTGTCTTTGTACCGTAAAAACAATCTTTCCTACACTTTAACCATAGTAGTTGCAGCATTGGGACCCAGGGAACGAGGGAAGAATCATGTTTTTTTTTAAAGAAAATTCTTGACATTTGGAAAGTCACTAAAAGCTTTTGGATCAGAACCACCGTAAAGGATACATTTGTGAAATGGATTTTTAAGATTTTGAAAAGTGTTTTTAATTTGAACAGAACGTAATGGATATAAAATGCCAAATCAGAGCAGTGATGAAAACAAGTGAGAGTCCTCTTGTGTAGTTTATATCTCACCATTTCTTGGCTGTATTGATGTCACCTGCTGCTTTTTGCATGGACGCCTGAAGCATTTTGACCTTCATCCAGGTTCTCTGGCCATTATACGCCCCTTAGACTGACAGCCCCTCACTGTGCATAGAAACCCAGCTCGCAGCTCTTTTCCCCCCATTTTTAATCGCCCAAGTCAAGAGTAGCTCCGCTCATCAAGTCAGCAACCGTTGGGCGTTACTTCCACATACAAGCCAGCTAAGAAAGGAAATGCAGATGAGGGCTCCTGCAGCCATTCACAGAGCCAGGTCAATGCTGCTGCCGCTGCCAATGGACGAGTCAAAGACAGCTCTCTGGCTTTTTGTTGACGGATCTCCTTCTGCTCTCCGCATTTCTTTCTTCCTCTCTGTTTCATTTTTTCTCAATTTTTCCTCTTTTCTACAACTCGGTCACATGTTCAGGTAAACATACAGAAATATGTGTGAAGTTCTAAGAGTTTGTGGGGAGGAGGAGGTGGTTTTGAGTATGCAGATCATTTTTTTTAAGCTTTCATGAGTCGTGGTCCTTAGTCGTGTATGTTTTAAGTCCCATCTTTCGCGTCCCAGACTTTGTTACTGTGACTGAGACAAACTGTCGGGACAATGAAGTGAATGTACTAATGAAAGTCATGACTAAGAGGCTTGTAGTTTCCAAATGTCTTTTTACCAGTTTATCCAGTCAAGCAATTGCATATTGAACACTGAAAACTATCAATACTTTTTACCAATTGTTTGTCATGTGTCTAATACAGAACCTTACCCTAACCCCTTAGTTTGCATGGATGCTGCATATTCAAAAATGGACTGAATAACCTCCACAAACATTTCTTAAAAACCCTTTGAATGACTCTTAAAGACAGAAACATGCACACGTATTATCAAAGACTACATTGTTTGTTTTCTACTGGCTTGTTTTTCTGTGCCTAACTTGGAAAAAATGATCGATATGTTCACTGCCTGGCAGTCACAATGGCTTTCAAATCCATTTATCCAGGGAGTTAATGTCTATGGTTATTGGCGTAGTTAAGGTATGCTACCAAAACTCTGCTCTGATTTGTTTTGTTGAATCTTCTGTTTTTGAGAACCTTGTAGCTGTTCATTTGCACTGCAAGTGTGGCCAGTTGATGACCACCTGGTATCAACCTATTCTAGTTATCATTAACTGGCGTCACTGATGCCGTTTATTCCTGGATCATTCCTCAGTGACCAGTTCTGCTCTTATTCCAAAGTGGGTTTCATATTGTGTCCATCAAGCAGAATTCAGCAGAAAAACTCCATTAAGTCTCTTCCATTACATTTTAGGAAATTCTCAGAGGAAGGGCCAGTTCAGTTCAGTTCAGTTAAGTCACTTTATTATTCCAAATGGGAAACTTGATATGCAGTCAGGAGTGCAAGATAAAAAGAAACACATTCAAACAACATACAAATAAACAAAGACAACAATACAAAGACAAGAGTACAAAACTGTCCCCTGTATGTAATACACACAACACAATTTATCACCACTGGAGCAATCTCTAAAAAATTCTACATTACATGTGCAAATTAAGCCGAGTTATTGCACATGGGACAAAGGAGTTTTTACTCTTATTGCACTTGAACCGAGGTACTCTAAATCTGCAACATGACATCATGACTTCGCGTAAACATACACACCACTTTCCTAAAGCCAAGTGGCATGTTATCTGTACGCATTTTGAGCTATCCGCGTGTGTGTCTACGATGTATACAGCGGACAGCAGTCTGCAACGTCACAGCGTAAACATACACGCCACGTGGCACTTTCTAAAGCCACGTGGTGTGTTATCGCGAGGCTACGTATTATTGCAAGGCTATGGTTGGGTTTAGGAAATGTGACACGCGGGTTGGGTTTAGGAAAAGAAGAACCGTTGGGTTTAGGGAAAGAAGAACGGGGTTGGGTTTAGGAAACGTGACATGCGGGTTGGGTTTAGGAAAAGAAGAACCGGTTGGGTTTAGGGAAAGAAGAACGGGGTTGGGTTTAGTTTAGTTTAGTCACACGCAGGACACGATCCCCGCTCTCCTGATTGAAAGTCCTGTGTTTTACCCATCCTCCACCCCGACCAGCCTCCCTACGTGGATTTTCGCCCTTTCATACTACTCGATACGGCATCAATTCACACGCAATCGCAATGTAATGTAAGTCTATAGAGGCCAAACGGCATTGATAAACATGCTAAAAAGCGAGTATGTGTCTTGATAACACGCCAATAACGGCATACGAATTGGCGTGTCATACATACGCCTCTTCATGAGATCAGTCTGAAATCTGAGACCTGAGGGGAGTGTTACGAACTCATTCATCACTCAGTGATGTCACATATTGTTGATAAAACTGTCTATGTTGGGGGATTACTTTTTTTGTTTTCATACCAGCTGAAGGATTACACCTTCCTTCAGGTGGAGAAGGTTGTTTTAAAAGTTTAAAAATTGGATTGTTAACGCATTGTCACCAATCTTTAAAATGATGCTTGATTATCTCAATTCTTGACAAATTGGCATTTTAATGATATGGTTTTTAATGTTCATTGATGGCGTGTTTATGGGAAGAAAACAATCCTGAATGAATTAGATTGAACAGATGCAGCTCTGTAGTGATCCTGCAGATCAAACAGCAACACTGACGGAGTTCAGAGTGGAGCTAGAGAGTGTCTGGTTCTGGATGAGAAACTCCCAAGAATGTTATCGCTAAATTCACACCAGCACAGTAATAATGACGTTTCCATGGCATCAGAGTGTAGAGTGGTGTTGAGCCCAACTGGAGCAGAAAGGCAGGAGGATTCACTTCTTCCCAGAACGTGTAATTAAAGAGTCTATGTATATATGAAAAGTGTCATGAGAGAGCTTCTGTTGTGATTTGGCGCTAAATAAATAAAACTTGACTTGTATAAATGAATGTATGCTTTGTGTATTTATTATCCACCTGTTTATGTCTTACATCCGTTTGACACAGTGTACTATGGTATGATTTTCAGCCTAAATTAGCCTACAGTTTCTCCGATTTTTCTGGAATGTGGCATTCTGGGGTCCCGGAACTGAAGACATTATGTTTGGGTTAAACTGCAGGGTTAGGGTTAGGTTAAAACACAACGCCCGGGATGGGCGCTGCGATAAAACACTTAAAAACCTCCTTAAAAAAAGTTTGATTATAAAAAAAAATGCTGTTTAAAAGAAAGATAAAAGGGATAGTGAAGGCTGATAAAAATTAAAACAGTGAGTCGGTCCCCAAGGCACTGGCAGGGTTAGGTTTGGGTTAAAACGCAGGGTTAGGGTTAGGGTTGACTGTTATGACTTTATTGATCCCAAACTGGGAAATGATTGTTTGACAGGGCACACAGCATCCATGAATCTAAGGATGCATAATTTAGTTTTCTGTTTTCAAGAACACAAAGGGAGCTCTACACTGATTGTTTCTAATGTAAATTAGATGTGGATCACACGTGAACATATGAGTGTTATGAATCTCCCTGTGACCTGTCTGTCCACTTATCAAGCGACCCCATGTGTGCTCCCGACCCCGAGGTTCAAAACCTGTGGCCTAAATGTAATGTCATTGTCATACATTGGTTTGTTGATAGTTCATGTGGAAAAACATGTATCTCCAAAATATTAAGGTTTAGGAGCTTGGGGAGGAGGGGGGAGATGTGTTGAAAGTACATTTTTGACAGAATGTAGTCTGTTTTAAAACGCTTTTCTGAACCTATACATGTTCTTAATCAGAGAAGCATTCAGTCCTTCAACTCATCTGAAAACGGAATAAAGATATCAGAGCTTTCATCGGATTTCCCCCTGTTTTTTTAAAGCAAAAAACTGTATTGAACATGTGGAACAACGATTATTATATATTATGTTATATATCATGTTGGCTACACTTTGTAATAAAAGTGTATTAACTTCACGGCGGTGATATTCTTCATGCACTTTAAGAAGTCTGAGGGCACTTTACATATCTTCATAAATTCACCTTTTAAGGGTTTATGCATATAACATGATATAACATGTGTTTGGTTATCAAAACGTTCAGAACAAACTCAGCTTTCTGTAAGGTGAGGCCCACATGTGTGCTAGAGCAATGTGTAAAGAGATCATTTAGACCCTAAAGCTGATGTTCGCTTCTTCAAGTCTCCTGTGAAAACCAACCTTTACTCGTGTGGAAGGATTGTTTTGGTGCTTGAAATAAGTTCACCAAGGTTCACCAAAGTAGTGTGATATATGAGTGACATAGTAGATACGTGTATAATTAAAGTGGAAAAAAGTTGAAAAGAAAACTTACATTATTGTCATGAATGCAAATATTTGTCATGGGCCCTCGTATTGTGTGAACCATTTGCAATGCGCGGTCTATGACGCAGTTAGATGATGTCACCTCTCTGTCAAACAACCGTTGGTCATGTCCTTCGTAGTCCTTTTGTTTTCCTCTGTCTGTTTTGCCTGTTCTTAAAGCATAAAGTATAAATGATCACCCAATTCTGTGTTACATCTTCTTAGCCAACTTCATTCCAAATAATGACCACTAGTTTAACACTTATTTATGGAATTCATAGTCAATAAACCTCATTCATATGAAATTATACTTCATTTTCAATTAAAAAAACCCAGAAACTGTGAATTATTTGGACTAATAGTTAAGATGAGAGAAACCTATGTTGATAGATAATCACAGCCTATTTTGTGTTTTTGTGTATGGAACCATCCGAGTTATTTTTGGGCAATTTGGTTGAAAGAACCACATATTTTTTACATAAAACTTTGAAAATGGGTCAAATTTGACCCAAGGACAACATGAGGGTTAAAAATGTTTTGAAGTTGATGTTAAAATCTGAGGCTAAAACAGATTGTCGGTCTTGATGACAAGTGCAGTATCTCCATCAGTAGTGATGAGACAAAAGTGTCCTCGATGTTGTGTCTGCGGTCCTAAACCCCTCTCATTGTTATGCTAATCATTAGGAAGATATTTCAATAAAACTCCCGCAGACCCATCAAACTAACTTCACATTCTGACCATGTGATTTCTTTTTTTTTTTTTTTTTTTTTTTTGCAGAACATTTCTTCCTGTGTGTTTCAGAATCAGGTTATACAATAATAATAATAATAATAATAATAAAAATCTCCTGAAAACACACATTTGCATCGTTGTCTTTTATTTACCATCACACCATTATGATATAAATTATTTACATGTAGGATCGTATAAAAGAGAACTTCAGCTGAGAGGGAATAAAACACAACTCAATGTGTTCATTTCAAAAAATCCTGATGTCAAAAAAAAATCCCATTGTAGAAAACACCGCTGCTCTTTTCTTTAGAACACTAACTATATTTACTAACTTTTTTTTTTAAGGCAGAAGCTTGTCCAGGGTTGTAATTGAATGCAAGGAAGAAGAAAAAAACGGACTTCCTATAACACAAAATTAAAAAAGAAAATAAAAAAGAAACATTCACAGCATCGTAAGACCACGATTTGGTTCGGATCCACATTAATTAGACCCGGCAAAAGGCCCGTCAGATGAGGCATTCAAACAGAGAAGTTATTGCAGGAAAAATAAGTTATGTAAACACTCCAGAGCCCCGTTTCCACATGGCTATAGATGTGTGCATTGTATTATAAATAAGAATATAACGGTTCTTTGTTAACAACAAATAAAAAAAACGTTGCCTATTTTTTCTTGAAACATTCGTAGTATGATAGCCTATAGGCTACGAGCTATAGGTCCGTGGTTTGGCCGGAGGGTGCGGTGCCAAAGTCGGCAGACGGTCGGACATGAATGGGGAAGAATGTCCCTTGTTGATGCTAGCTTGGCTTTGGGAGATAATGTGAATTGTTTAAACGGGGTGTAAGGCTACAATTTGAGTGTTTGTTGAAAGACAGAAAAAAGGTGTGTTCTGGTCATTTAAATGGATTTGTTTTTTTCAAATAAACGAAAATAAAAATGAAAACGAGTGTTTGGTGTTATCTGGAGAAAACGCAGCTTGCTTTCTTCCAGCACTACCTAAAATCGGATAATAAATTCAAATCGAGGCTTGTTGTGTTCAGTTGCGTGTGGCTTCGTTGCCAGTTCTTTTGTAGGCTATAAGGACCAATTTAGTAATTAAACAGTTTTCATTCACCACACAGCTTCTATAAAGCAGACCTTTAATTCCAGATATAAAATGGGTCGTTATTATCTAATGTTGGCGCCCGTATAAAAGGCTTTTAGAAGGCTACTCCAAAACAACCAGACCTCCAGGTAAACATTCAGTAGGCCAACAGTACGCCGACAGAATAAAAAGGAAAAGAGCAGAAAATAGCCAATTAAGTAAGGAAAAAAAAAAAGAAAAAGTAGGCTACATAACAGACAACACAAAGTATAGGCTATTTTCTCAATTCACAGTTCCCAGAATGCAGCAGAAAAAAATCTTTGGATTTCAGCATATAGTTTTCATAAACAATAAAAGTTCCTCAGACACAACAGTTGAGCCTGACGGGACACAGGGCTGTAGTGCGCGTGACGGCTGTCCAGTCCACCAGTCTCATCCCGGCATGGAGCTCGTGCATGTATTCTAAGCTCCTATTGGATGTTATATGCTCTCTTTCCCCGCCTCTAAAAAAAAACCAAAAAAAAACCCATCGAAGATATGTTTTCTGTAGTCTATTTGTCCCATCTCACCCGAGAATGCTGCATTCCATGTGTGTCAGAATATCGGCATTCTGGTTGTTTTCTTCACAGGAAAAAACAACAACTCAGGTGGAAATGTGGAAATTGAGGCTGAAATGTGTGAGGTTTCTGAAATAATAGGCTATTACCTGATGTCAAAGATGGCGGGGTACACTGTTAAAACTATAGCCTAACTACGCCTATTAGTTATAATGTTAAACAATTTCAAAATAGTCTTTATTTTCTTAGCCATTGATAATAGCCCTTTAAAGTACTAGGCTACATCAAAGCGCATGTTTTATCCCAAACGTAGGCTAAATGGTAGCATTTGAAATTAACTGTGTCGCCTCATCTGCCAGCGACTGGTAGCCTGCTTTTAGCTAACACATAGAAATGTTTTTAGGCTACTCTTTTCTCAATGAGTGACCACCAATTTTGAAGTGTGGCCTTTATGTGCCACGCAGTGTTCAGAATCGGCCTACTTAACAGACGTTACTTCAGACCCAAATCAAATAATGCAGCCTATAAAGTTGCGTATCAGCTCTAACAGAAGCGTCCGTGGCTGTTTTTAATTGGACATCTAGGCTAATTGTAGGCCTACATAAGTGGCGGGTTTCCGAATTGTAACAGTTGTGTTACCGTGGAAAATCCCGACTTCTGTCTGTGACATGAACGCAGCATACATTTTGATTTGGATTGGACGTCGTCATTTATAGGCTACTACAGCCCTGCGGACGCATTAGCCTGCACACACACACACACACACACACACACACACACACACACACACACACACACACACACACACACACACACACACACACACACACACACACACACACACACAAACAAAATGTCATAATATCCTCTCTGCTTGAGTTTTTAAATATGAATGCTGGTACTGAAGTGATTTTTATTGCATGGTTCAGAACCCCCCTGCTGTCCCTCCGTGTCTCCTCTAGTCGCTGTCCGACTTGGCATCCTTGGACCCGGCGTGGTTGTACAGTCCCTGTGCCATGAGATGCAGCGCCAGAGCGTTTTTATTCCCGGTGGCTTTCTTGATTTTGGCCCGTTTGTTCTGAAACCAGATTTTGATCTGAGACTCGTTAAGGCCAAGTTCCCCGGCCAGGCTCTGTCGCCGCTGCTCGGTCAGGTACCGGTTGCTCTGGAACTCCGTTTTTAACCGATGGAGCTGCTCCGCGGTGAAGGCCGTCCGGGGCCGCTTGTCCTCTTTACTCGGGGTCGGTTCCTTCTTTGGTTTGCGGGATCTGGGCCCTTGAGGTGGGGCAGAGACAAAAAATGACAACCAGTGATTAGAGTCAGTTTGAGCTTTCTCACATTTCACATAAAAATCACAGGTAAGCTATAGGGGCCTATCAGTGGTGTAGTCTAATGTAGCCTATTGTAGTGGGTAGGCTATATATATATATATGCTTGTATACATGGGCCAGAATCTTTGGGGAAGGGAGGGCATATCATAGTGCGGGGTCTGGGTGTTCTCCCCCAGGGAAGTTTTGAGCGTCAACAACTTCATTGTCTGCATTTGGATACCCTTTTATGCACCAATTTACGGTGGAAATACCTTTATTTAGCCTATGCGAAGAAAAAGAACACAGATGATAATTCAAAAAATATCAAAAATATAATGGAAAGTATGTTGTTGCGTGTGATTGGGCATTTTTAAGTGGGTAAGCCTATATGGAAATCCTGGAGCTTTCTCAGTGGGTATACTGCGTATACCTGCGTATCATTCACCATTGGGGCCTATAAAAGTAGGAACCGCAATCACAGGTAGAAGAGTGCTATGGAAACATGGTTCCGTTTAGTCAACAGAAAGCTATAGTGCCTCTATTTAACCTACGTTTGTGCCAAAATGTAGAAAGGTTTAAGGGGTTTCGTGCGTCAGGCTCATGCAGACTGTATAAAATATGGGTCAGGCTATTACAGGATTCTGAAAACATCTGATCACATTTTGCTTCATGGGAATATTTTAGATTATTTAGCGTGACTGTCAGGTATAGGCTAAATGATAACATGGCGCTATAAGCTCCTTGAGGGATTGAATAACAAGTTAAAATAGCTACTTAGCAATATATCTTCCCTTTTATATAAACATATAGGCTAAATGTTGATCTGTGAGTCATAATGGCTAAAGAACCAGCTGAGGTCTGGTGGTTTTCAGAGGTCCTTCTGCTGCTTTCAGGAGTCTTTTGGGTCAATTAATATTTTAGTAGCTATAATTTAACTAGATTTATTTTATTTTATTTTAAATCCAGTGAGTGCATACGAATTTAAATTATAGTCAAGGCTTTTCCTTCTCAGTGTGATTATTCAGTAGAATTATGAACCAATCTCATGAGCTAAATGAACTGATTTTTTTCTTAATCAGAAATGAGTAAGTATGCCTCGTGATGTCTTTTATGATATAGCCTATTATATATAATTTTTGCTGCCCTTGTAATTAAGCACCTCTTAGGGTCTAAATAGCCTATTGGACTAGTTCAATCTGAAAGGAACTATTCTGAGATATGGGCAACTTTCTTGACAGAATGTTTATTGCCAAACACAGGTGTAGGCAATGAAATGGAGGATATTAGGCTACTCTAGAGCAACAAGCCATCAGGCTGCATGTCCTCCAGTGAGCACGGGAGGAGGGGGGCAGATGGGGGTGGGGTTAGGATGTGATGGAGGATGGGGAGTTAGGCGCCTCTTTCCCTCCCTGTTACCATAGGAACTCCGTTTTTTTTTTTTTTTTTAAAGTAGTTTCCTCAAAAAAAAAGAGAGATAACCCCTTTTGTTTCTATTATAGCCTGATACGCAGACGTTTCTATGATGTCAAAGGGTAAATAAATGGGAACGAATGGGAAAATCTATTTCAGCTTTGGTATGAAAACATAGCAGGCCCTAAATTTAATTGTGCCGTCCAACAGTTACAAGAGGTGTTCATGAGCTTATTAAACTGAAGCACTGCGGTTGGGTTGGCAACAATGCACTACATCATTACACTACACGTTCTAACATTTTATATAATCTTATAGCCTGTAAGTGAAAGATCTGACTAATTTCCCCCAAAGTTATGGTTTGTTTTATGAGGTTTAATAATGCAGGAGAAGCTGCAGCCTCCCTGACCTCTCTGAAGGCCCTTTGTGGTCATTTCCATAAGCTCGGGCCTGGACCTCGATGGAAACTTTTTTTGTGTGTGTGTGTGTGTGTGTGTTTCCATACAACAATAAAAACACAACATTTCTGCCTGTTTTCGCTTCGTTTTTGCGCTCTAGCTTTCCACATAATCGTAGCATCTTTTTCCTTTCTCTTCCACCTGCTGTGTGTTTTTAGCAACATTGTTTATGTCGAACGCGTTTCTAAATCACGACAAAGGAAAAGGTCCAAGTGCACCATGCGTCCACTTGTAAAATAGCCTATAGAGCACAAACTTTTTCACTTTATTAATAAAATCATGAATGTGGGTATTTAAATTGCTCGGCTAGAGCAGCACAGTTCAAACACAGCGATGCGCCAATAGAATGAAAAGCGTATAATGCAAAAATGCTTCAAATCCGATCATTTCATATCATGTTCATAACATGGAAATGTCGTCAAAAATGACTTATTGTTATTATTATTATTTCGTGAGCGGGTGAAAAAGCTTTAAAGTTTTGTTCAGCATTTCAACATCGAATCCTTTTGGGACACACGGTCCTCACTTTTTAGACCCCATTGACAAAAAAAAAATATGCTAATGGTACATCAACAAAGAAGACTGAGGAACAATGGCGTTAAACTTGGTTTTACTTCACTTCTCCACGTTTGTAACTCGACTCTCGACTCGTGTGTAATTCCAACTTTATTTTCGCGTCACTTTTTCGACAGCATCGTGTCCTCTCGTGCGCTTGATCGTTATTTTAAAACCCAAATCCAGATCGAATCCCATCCCGAAACAACTCGAATTACTTTCTGTTTTGCGTTTGAAATAGTTAGTTTCATGCAAAGTAGGTCTGGGTCGATTCTAGGACCGTTACTATCATATATATATTTTTTTAAAACAGGCCTATTGAAAGTATGAAATAATTAAGATAATATTAGTTATGATGGTGCAATAACTGGTTTGTCAATTGTTACAAGTGATATGTCTATTAAGCAGGGTTGGGGGTCGCACAGCTCACAGACAAAAAAAGAATTGGCCTCCAGAGCTTTTAAACTTGAAAATAATGCAATCGGAGCTTTTTTCTCTCTCTAAATGAAGATGCTGTTTTCTGTAATTCTGCCCTTTTTTAACAGACTCAGAAATTATTTCTTTAGCCTATTTATTTATTTATGGTTCTTTCAATTCGCCTATAACGAAAAGTGGCCGAGCAATATTTTCCCACCAACCTGCTGACGGACGGTCCGAGTAGCGGGTGCAATAAACCCAGGCCGGCCACAGCATCGGCGGCTTGGACGCAGGGGCCGAGCCGGCCTCGGGGCTGCGGCACCGGTCCCCGCCGCCGCCCCGACCCTTCCCAGCCGCATCCCCGGCTCTCAGGTCCGGCCTCTTGGCCTTAGTGTCCGGATGCTGGTCGTCGGATGCTCCCGTGTCCTCATCCTCCTCTTGTTCTTCTTCTTCTTCCTCGCCTCCTGCTCCACCCTGCTGCGGGTTGCCAGTTTTGGAAGACTTCAGCTCCTCTGTGCGTATGATCACTCCCAGACCCAGACCCAGACGGTCTCCCTCCCGGACCGGAGTCCCGTGCTTCCTCTTTCGGCCAAAGTCCGGTCTCAAAATGTTGTCGATGTAAAAGTTTGTGATCCTGTGGGACTGCTGGTTGCCAGGTGGCTGGAGGAGAGGCAGGATGGCCCGGTTGGACTCCTCGCCGGAGTCCTGTGCGCGCTCTGGGTCTCGGCGAGCATTTTCTTCCATAATGATGAAGCCTGATCACCCTCAGCACCTCTTTCTCTGCCCCCCTTTTTTTTTTTTTTTTTTTTACAAAGTAGTAATTCCAATTTCGTGTTGTCCTGTCCTCTTTCTTATCAATTAATAAGGCTGCTAGCCTATATTTTCACAAAAAAAACACAAAACGTCGATGAGCTAGACTAATTCCTTTTTTTGGCAGAGTAGTTTTTTATATTGTTGTTGCTGTGAAAACGCGCCTCTTAGGATTTTGACAAAGAAAATTCATGCTTCAGTTTCTGGTAAAAAGCCTACTCCTCGTGGCTGGACTCGCTGCTCAATTTTTAGTTATTTAAAATTTGTAAAAAAAAAAAAAATGAGTTTGAAAAATAAAGAGTCTATTTATTTTTTTCCGGGTCCCTGCACACAATTATTGATGCGTCCAGCAGAACTAAACTGCCCTGATAAAGACGCCGCTCAAATACTTTCACTACGGATTTTGGTTCTCATTTGTGATTGGCTGCGAGACGTTGCGATGACGTTGTACTACGGGTCTCTCAGACACGTGCCTCGGACCAATAGAGCCGGGGAGTTGGTGTCATGTGAGGTTCCCGGAATTCCCTGGAGACGCAGATTACTCCAATCCACCCAGTCAGTTTGTGATGCATTCAGGTTGCAGCGGAAATCTCTTATTACTTGGACATTTAAAGGCACAGATTCAACTTTTGAACAGGGATAGGGTGGCTATAGTGGAAAATAATGTTCCCCCCAGCTTTCAGGTAGTAAAGGAGAGCCTAATAAAGCCACTTCCAATCATCACATGAATATGATATGTCATTATAAGACATGTCAACAATGTCCCAGTGCAACTCATCCTATCCCACTTCATGTGTTGATGGTTAGTAGTGATTGTGTTGGACTATGGGCTGGAAATAATTCAAGTCTATACAAGACAAACCTGAAATAGCTACAGATGAACATGCCTTGAATGGAGCTGAACATGATAATAATTCCAACCCTACATGATTTATAGCACAGGTTACCCCAAACATAAACCAAAACAATAGTCCATGCACTTCATTATTTATGCAACAGGTTCAAAAAGTGACGATACTGAAGTTTGGGTTGTGACTAGTCTGTATCCACGATGTTCTACTACCGGGATTGCTCAGGTCAGTGACAGACTGGGATCAAAAAACGGCCCTGGCATTTGCAACACACCGGCTCTATTTTTGTCAATAACCTAGATTGGAAATTAGTAACTCTGCTTTCCGAGTGAATCTTTCCACGCACCTCACTGCAGTAGCCTACAATCTTGAATATGTGTGGCTGCATGCATAAAATAACTTATCAAAATTAACCATAGACATATTATCAGTAGTGGCCCATAAGGGTCCATAGCGGTGCGGCCCTTCTGGCATTTGCCCAAATTCCAGAAGGCCAGTCTGTCACTGACTCAGGTGCCGCAGGAAATTCCGCTGGATGCATGTCTTTTCGCCGATGTCCGTTTCCTTCCGCTTTCTTTGTGTTTGGCATTCTAACTAACTGCTCCTCAGATCTCTGCAAGGTAAATCCAGACAGCTAGCTAGACTATCTCTCCAATCTGAGTTTCCTGTTGCACGACTAAAACTACTTTTGAACGTACACACGTTCCACCAAAACAAGTTCGGAACTTAGCGCCGCCCATGATCACGTTTTTCCCCCCATCCCGGAATGCTAGCCAGATCCTCCTCCGCAGCGTGTGGAGGATGGTCTAGCGAGACTAGGTTATAACTGAGTTATGAGCAGGTGCTTAGAAGGGTCAGAGTAGGCCTATTTTGCGTTTAAAGGGTAACTTCGTTTTTTTTACAACCTGGAGCCTATTTGCCCATGTTTTTGTGTCTAAGTGACTGACGGGAACAATATTTTTTGAAATTGGTCCAGTATTATAGCCTGACGTCAGAATATGAGTCTGATACTGCTTTATTGGGCTGTGATTATGGGGCATGTTTCAACCGAACCAGGAAAGGAAATGCCTCTGCACTCAATTGGATAGACCTACAACCAATCAGAGCGCCCCATCTTCTTAGCGACCATCGGGGCCAGCTGATAAATTAAACTTTTGCCGAATCCCGTAGGAAGGACAACAAAAACATCTTTCCGAAATGAACGCGCTGTCGATATCTTCTATAACAGACACGATGGCGGTATCTACACATCTCAATTCTCCAGCGGCAGCCATCTTTGTTGTAAACGAATTCAACCCAAGTGCTCTTTGGTGACGTGGTTGATTATGTTACTGTTGATCATCTGTCCATCATCGTATAAAGCCTGCCCTGACAACATAGTTGCTCCACAACAGATCAAGTCCAGACCGAACTTCCCGACCTCAGATGTTGTGGGCGGGGCTAAGTTCGGCTGGCATCCAGGCTACCAGTATTAAGCAAGACTGGCGAAACAAGCTTAATGTCAGGCTGTTCTCATGTACCATTCATAGGCCTACATAGGGCTGGGCAATGTGTTGATATTATATCGATATTGATATATAAGGCTAGATATCATCTTAAATTTTGGATATTGTTGTATCCCAATATTACACAAGTGTTGGTTTTTCATTTTTTAAAGGCTAGATTACAGTAATGTGATGTCATTTTCAGAACTGTAATTTGTATGTATTCCATATATTTATTGCTGTACTGTATGCCACACTGACTGCTGTTGGACAAAGCAGGGGGAATCATTGTGATAACTTTCAGATCCCCTAACCCTAACCACAACATTTTTTCTAATCTTAACTAGTCGTTTTGGTGCCTAAACTTAACTGTCACCGCCGAAGGACAGTCACCTTTTGTCAGCTAAACTCAACAGCAACGGCCTCTGAAACGACTGGAACCTCACAGTGCCCTGTACACAGCTCATAGTAACCTTTTTCTGTACACACCGCTAAACTTAACTGTCATGCATGCAGTCGTAAAGTGACTGTTCGGCTGTTGGCGTAGTTTTGTAGGATATCTTACGAACCTGTTCAAATTGCGCATCTTCAATTTACGTCCACAAAAAGCACTTGTTTTGCCACAGACGCCCCTGATTTGCATAAAGTAGTGGATTTAACTTTATGCAAACGAGGTGCGGGCAACTCTACGCCCCCGCTTCTCGAAAGTCGCCCCAAAGCTACCAGAACGCATTGCCCTGCTGCTTGCACAAACAATGAATGGAAAGCATGGAAATGACCCTTGCTTCTTGTTTATCTCAATGGATTCTGGTGAGTTTGGCGATGGCGATTTGGGGCTGTATCATGTTAAACAAACAAAGGATCTTACTCTTTAACAAAAAGGTCTATCTCTGTAAGGATCTTTTCCATAATGTTGTCAGACACTTACGGTATGTGTCCACTGGCAAGGGTCATTTCCACGCTTCCCATTCATTGTTTGTGCAAGCAGCAGGGCAATGCGTTCTGGTAGCTTCCAGGGGCGTAGAGTTGCCCGCACCTCATTTGCATAAAGTTAAATCCAGGCTACTTTATGCAAATCAGGGGCGTCCGCCTCGACTCGCCACCTCTCGAAAACTCACGAAAACCTTTTAAACTGACCGTTGTCGATCTAAAATGAAGACAGATTCATCAAGTGCATAATTATTTCTCGCATCATTTTTTTTCCAGAAACACATTTCGGTGAACTATTTTCGTAAAATAAGAGAAAGTTTCCAAACAGGCCGCCATGTTGGTCTCTTTTGAAATCTGGGAGCAGACAGCCCACGAGTGAAGCATTCGTCCAATCCAGTGCAGCAATTGTGGTTGTTGGAGGGTGGAGCCTGTTTTCTTTGCTTGTCAGTGGTCAGTGAAGGGAAATTGATAACTGCTAGTGGCAAGCGCGCCAAGCTTCCAATACTGGGTAGCCGGGCGATCCCTGCCATCAAAAAACACCACAGTAGACACTTGCAGTACCGTTTCAATCAGGAGAGACTTCATTTAACCCTCCTGTTGTCCTCGGGTCAAATTTGACCCATTTTCAAAAAGTTTCTATGTCAGAAATGTGGGTTTCTTTCAACCACATTTTCAAAAGAAATAACGTGGATGGTTCCCTACAATGCTCTTCACAAGTTTTATTCAATTTCATAGCAGAATTTTTCTTTTTTTTTTTTATAAAAGAACGTTGAAAAAAGTGTTACAACAATGTCTTCATAAACGTGGGGAAGAAAACACACAAACATGTCAAAAGGTGCAGAAAAAAACGTTGGGAAAAAGTGACAAAAACAACGGGTGGAAAAGCAACAAAAGTGACCCTTTTAAAGTGTCGAAAAAGACGTCCAAAATGCTGAAAAAAAGTTTCAATTTTGACACAGAAAAACAAAAAGTTGCATGGTCGACGGAAAGACAACATAAGGGTTAAGTGAAATTAGTTTAATGAACATGGTGCACAATAATATGTTATGTTTAGAGTCTTTGGCGATTAGACTCCCTCACAATGTTAATTTATAAGGGGTATAGAGGCCGTGGATATATAGGAATACTTCCGCCCACTGGTGGAAGTGACGAAAGGCTAAGGGAAGCCAGAAGATCTGGAAGGATGTGACGTGACGCGGGGTCTCTGACGATGGAGGAACCCTGGGTGCTGGGAATGATGAGAACTGGAGGTGACTGGGGTGGAGGAGGGTTACGTCCATTTTGCCTGAAATGACAACTGGCAGCAGCAGAGAGGAGAACATTTCATTTAATTGAATTTATTATACAGGAAAGGATTAAAAGTAACATTATGTTACAGTTTAAATAGGCCTGACTCAGTTTAAAAACTGATTTCCAGCATGTTCCTGTTCTGCAGAGACATAGAACATAAAACACAGTTACGGCACATGAAGACAGAAACACATGTACAGGACATTAGCATGGGCTAGACAGATACAGACAACTAA